>NC_045696.1:84229118-84529118 GCF_009834535.1 Camelus ferus | reverse complement strand
AGTTGAAATTTTTAAAAAGATTAAATTTTAAAGCTTAGAAACTTTTAATTAATTTATTAAAAAACTAATAATAATAACCTTATACATTTTCTTTTAAAGAGTGTTTTTCTAACTAGGTAACTAAAATGATTTAATGAACCAACTTATATTGTATTTAACAGAAGTGGTCTAAAGTATGTCTTAAATAATGTTATTATTATTTATAGTGACAAAATTAATAATAAGGAATATTCCTACATTTTGTTTTATTATGTGTGGAAAATTAGAAGTGGTCCTGAATCAAATGGTGTGGGGCATGAGGGTGGTTGTAGGCTAGAAAGTTGGGCAGGTGATAAAGGGATATCTGTACACACAGTGAGTGAGTACATGTTAAGGTGTTTCTGCTGCTTACATTCACTGAGATCCTTTTAGGTGTTGTGACTTTTCTAAGGGAAATGCGCCAGAGACATAGGCCTTGAGGAGTTAAAAAGAGGAATGACTTAATTAGTTTTAACTTTTAAAAGATTTATCTGGTTACCATTTGAAGAATGTTTTAAAAGCAATTGTAGGTTTGAGAGGGTAAGACTGACATCAAACAAAAGTAATTGGACTATGGTAATCTTTTCATTTTAAAGACAAATTAAGTCAATAGCAGACAGAATTGGATAAGAGCTTCAAATCTGAGAAGCATTCCAAAGGTAGAATGGACAGTGCTGTTGACTGATCCAAGAGGGTGACGAACATCAATTTCTCGGTGCTCATAACAGAGATTATCACAAAATGACACACACTCTTCAATCCACAGAAAAGAGGATATAAATGCCTCCAAAATGTAAATGGAATAGATTCTTGATGGGTTGGGATAGACTTGCAGTTTTCTAAAACATCCTGGGAAAAAGAAGCACTGTACTTGAAAAGATCCAAATTAGTAGCATCAAAGAAAATTTTTTAAAAAGACAGTGCACCTATACAATAAAAATTGACTAGTTTTAAAAAGGAAAAACAATTCAAAGGAGAAGCATTCATTAACAACCAGGAATGCAATGACCAACATTTAAAGAGAAATAGAAGAGCTGTGATAAAAATATGGAACTCTGTCTGAACCTGAAGATAACAGACAAAAGGAGGAGAAACAGAAAAGGAAGACTAAGAGACAGGATCAACTCAGAATGGCTGATATCAATCAATAATGATGTCTAAAATGAGATGGCATGAGAAATAAATGGAAGAAATCAAATAAATGGGCATTAGAAGAACTTTTTCCAAAGTTGAAAGAAAAGACAAATTTTCACTTTAAAAAGACTTGTTGAGTTACTACAGATACAGAGCTAGAAATATTTTATTGTATTTCAAACTGTCAAGAATAAAGAAAAAATTACAAGAATATTCAAAGGAAAAATATTACCACCTACAGCACCTAAGTTTGTCAGGAATGTTGAATTCTAGAAGTCCCCAAGGCAGGAAAATGATGTATACCTAGAAACTCATATCCTACCAGGGACAAATGCTAGAAAGAAATAAAGAATAAACCCCATAAAATGCTATTGGATCCCAGAGACAAGCTAATTAACTCCACAATCCAAAATAAAAAAGCAATAATTCTAAGAGATATCATTGCACAACTGGCCCAAGAATTAATTATTCATCCAAAATATAAATAAGAAGTTGAATTGTCCTAATGAAAAGATAAAAAATACATTCATCTCTTCCTTCACAAATAATAAAGTTAATTAAAAACTCAAGAAAACAAAAAATGAAAACTATAAAACGTCACAGTTCAAATATAAAGCAACCCAACAAAATACGATTTTGAATAGTTGAAGGAAAAGAAAGAATGAATTTTGATAATGAGACTTTGAATGTATTTATGTTACATATACAATCATACATTTGATGACAAATTGAAATTATAATGCAGTCATAGAGCCACGTGGCCATTGAAAATCTGGTCTCAGAAATAACTCTGCACCATTGAGAACTTGAACTTTCTGTGAACTAGACCTAATCTAAGGAAACACCTGCCATTTTTAAAACATTTGCAAGCTGCAACACTGTGTCTCAAGGTTTTTCCTCCCTGTAACTACATGCACTATTTCCAATCCAACCAATCCTTACTGAACAAGCACCCTTACTTCTTGCCAGCTCCAATTATAATTCTCGACTAACAACTCATGTGACCTTGCTATTTTTGCCTTTATCAGCCAGCCTCCCGCATTTTGTAGTCTGGTGGAACACAATTCAAGTGCTTCTTGATTCTGTGTCTCCTAGGCTGGAGTCCTAACAAACTCCAAGTAAACACTTTTTTATTTCAATCAGGTCTTTGCTTTTTGAAATTTTGGTTAACATAGCTGGTGTAGTGATCAGAGCCCAGAGTGACTCCTAGTGGCAATCCAGCACATCTTCAGCTTGGATGTAAGGTCCTGAGGGGATCCATTGTGCCCAGCCTGCTCTAGAGCTGTGTTGGGCTACTGTGTGAGCCCTTCCTGAACTGGAACCTCCCATTTTAGTTGAGGTTCAGGTCTTTATTTGGGTGTTTCTAGGTGTCAACACTAGCCCCTTCCCTTTTGGAGAGTGAGGGTTGTCTGTTCTTTGGGACTCAGGATTCTCAAATTCAAGGTTTTTCTGTCACTCCTGCTTGGTAAGTGACTTGGGTTTCAGGTTTTAGCGAGTAGTATTCACAATAATGGGAAGTTCTTACAGCAAAAATTTAAAAAAAAAAAAAAAAAAAAAAACCTCCATCCCAACTCTGACACTGCCCAGGAACCTCGTTGGCTTCATGTTTAACACCCGTGGACCCTAATCCTGTAACTACCTACCTAAATGGATCCATTTACCCCAGGATGATTTTAAATTATATCAGCCAAAGTGGGGAATTTCAAAATTCCCAAATGAGTCTATCTACGTGCATGACTAGGAATGTTTCAGAACCAGACAAATAATGGGCAGCATTTTTTAATTGGAACCTAGAGGCCTCTAAACATAACACTGAGAAAACTGCCTTCCTCCAAGCTGTAAAAGAAAAGTTAACTCAATCTGTCTCTAAACAAAAAAATCAGCTAAAGCTTCTCACCCCTTTCTTACCCCACTCCCAAATTCTGCTTCTTCTCCTTCATCCCTTTACCCTCCTCTTTCTGAACTCCTTTCTTTCTTTTTTTTTTTAACTCAGACTGATCCCTTCTCTTCCTCCCTCACTGAAGCCCCTCTCAACCAGCCTGTGCTGGCAGCCCCTTTTAAACCTAAGTCCACTAGACAAAGGAAAAAAACACACTCCCATCTCCTCAGCAATTCTCCAGATCCTCCTACAAATAACCAGATAATAAATCAGCTGGAAGCCAATATTCAATGGCTAATAGAAATGATTGTTTTTGTCTTAACAAATGTCTACGAAACAGAAAGTACAAATACCAAACACAATTTAAGGCCCACCTATTTTTACCAGTCCCAAGTCTTCATCTATTCCTCTCAAAATGATTATAAAAGATCAGGCTATTAGGGGAAGATTGTCTTGTACTTAAAAAAATTAATAATAAATACCCTAAGGCTTATGGTAATAGATACATTTTATTTTTCTGTCCCTTAAAGTTATAAATCGTATCATGTCTTTGAAATGTAAACACAGCCCACATTGCCGGAGATGTAGCCTTGGCTCAATCAGTAGAACCTAAACTTTAGAAAGAGAGAGAGTGAAAAAGAGTCCTTTTTAAACACAAACTGATAAAAAACTCTCTTGCTCGAACAGCCTCCTTAGAATTGCTTGTCAAGGGCAAAGACGAATCTTAAAAGTCTTCTCCACAAGTAATCTAATTTATTCCGACTGTTACTTATAAAGTAGTGAGTTTTTTTATTGTACCTGACTCCTGACTAAAGTTTTAAAATGAAAATTATGAGATCTCTGTTTGTGTTTGTCCGTATGTCCAGATGTGTATGTTACCTCCTGATGACATTGCCAAAATTAATTTGTAAAAGAGCTCTACTGAATTGACTTAAACAAATAATTATGTATATAAAAATTTTCAAAACTATGATAAAAATTAACACAAAAGTTTTTCAAGGTCATGTAGTCTAGGATAATCTTTAGTAAATAAAAGCTAATTTTAACCTTGTTCGTTTAATACAGATAAGTCTTCAGAGTTAGCATTACTATATAATGGAGATAGACAACTTTTGTTCTACCTGGGTAAAACTTTTGCTGAAGTTTGTCAGCAAAATAGGAAAAATAGGGAAAAAAACCCACAAAATGATGACTCTTTTAAAGTCTCCTGAAATTTTTATAACTAATCTAACTATGATTGTTAAGAACAAATGAATTAACTAGATCCCTCCAGAAATCAGAAACTCTCAAACTAAAACTGCCCTGTTCCTGAAACCCTATGAACTGAAGCCAGATGGCTTGATATAAACATCAGAGAAATTGCCACAGCCATCTCCATGCCTGTTACTATATAAGCCACTCAGAAAGTTTCCCTGAACATCTGATGACATCATCAGAGACATTTCAAACTATAGTAGATGATTTGACCCTGACGTTAGAAATCTTCTTGACTGACGGCCCTTGGGTTCAGAAACTGGATTATAATTTGCTCCAGTCATTAACCTTTGTTATTCTTTTGTTTCCATGGAATGCCTCTTATTAAATAAATACCTGATGGCTTGCGCCACAGACTTAGCTTTGGGAGCCCACTTGCATCACTGCCTCCTAAAATGAGACCCAGCTGTTTAACTGAATTGACCTGTTCTCAGAACTAAAAACTGGTTCGAAGAAATGGAAGACTCGAATAACCCACTATCTGTCCCCAGAGTCACCAGCTCAGCTTTTAATACGTAAAACTTCCAGAGACATTTCAGAGGCGAGAACTGTTGGGGACCAGGTTAGGCTACCCCCAAAAGGTGCCTCAATGGCATATTGATTATTTAAAGTTACTTAAGAAACTGTCAATACAAGAGGGACCCTCTGACCCTCCTTTCTGTCTCCTTAAAAGCAGGAAATGAATCTCCCATCTGAAAGGTACGCTACCTGCTTCTGAAAGTAGAAGGCCATCCTTATCACCAGAGACAGGGAATTCAGGCCAAGAAGCCTGTATAAATAAACCTCATTATGTCGTTAATTTACTTCCCTGAGCCCAAACTCTTTAGATTCTTCACTGATTCAACGCTCCAATCCTAAGTTTCTCTGTCTTGTCAAAGCCTTACAGGTTTATTTGTTTCTTTGTTAAAACCACACAACAGGGGGGAACCTACACTCTCCTTGGAAAGGAATGTCGTTTTATATAATTTAATTGAAGCATGTCCAACAATTAGAGGTGTTAAAGGATAGTATTTCCACCTTATAAAAATGTTTAAGGAAAAACTGGACAGACTTCCCATTCAAAATTCACAGAAATATGGTTGAAAAATGATCCTAAACCATGCAGAGCTGACCTCAGGGAAAAAGGAAAAGAGATTTACTTGAACTGTAAGATGCGTAAGAGAGAACTGCCAGCCAGAGTCAGAAGGGGCCTTTGAAACTGCAAGTGTCATCAGGAAAGTTGCTGAAAACTCTGATCTAAGTGCAAGAATTTTAACAAAAAGACTGACAAAAGGAACTTTGGCCCTGCTCAGTGTGGGGAGATACAATTGAGGTTGTACAAAACTGGGGACTTACAAAGTTATAACTTCAGTAAAAACGTAGGTCAGTTGCCATCTACAAATGTTTACAAAAAGAAAATTGTTGTTTGTGACTTGGAACCTAAGTTGGTATAAGTCTCCCTTTGGTATCAATAACCAAATGACTGGCCTTACACGGATTTGGAGTTTGAATTTACATTATTGCATTATGCTGAAGCCTAGAGAAAGCAAAAGCAAATCCTCACTGTAAGGATATACTCTCAAATCAAGCCTCTTAGAATTCTCCAACACAGAGCCCAGATGAGCATTGTCTTACATCCACAGATAAAAAAAATAAATAAAAGGAAGGAAGTCATGAAAACAAAGATGAATCACAAATAACACAGTAACAATTTCGGATATCTAAAATACCAAACATAGAGTAAGAAATAAATTATTCCAAATTGTTTAATTAAGTAAAACTTTAAAAAATACAATAAAAGTACAAGAGACTACCAAAAATGCATGGTGATTTTAAAAAAGAACATTCATGTCTTGCTGAAGTGCAAGGTGAAAGTTCATGGAATTCTGGTAAGAGTAAAAGCTGGTACAACCATTTTGGAAAACTATTTTCCAATACGAATACACTATGGACCAGCTATCCCTGCCTTAGACACAAACCTTAAAGAATCCATGCACATGTTCAGTAGAAGTATATAGGAATGTTCAAAGCCACATTTTTTTTTCATATTAGACAAAACATGGAAACAACAAATAATAACAATAGAATAGATGAGAAAAGACTTGCCAGAGATAGACTGATACCTACTTTTGCTCCTTCCCAGTCATATGACCCTGGGAAAATAATGTAACTCAAGCACCTTAAGTTTTCTCATCTCTAAATTGGGAGCAATAATAGTATCATTACCCTATGGCCATGCCTTATTTATGCATCTCATCAGTCACTGAACAAATACTTATTTTTTTTAATTGAAGTATAGTTGATTTGCAATGTTTCAGGTGTACAGCAAAGTACAGCAAAGTTATATATATATGTATAACTGAAGGTATATGTATAATTCAGATTACTTTCCATTATAGGTTATTACAAGATACTGAATATGGTTCCCTGTTCTATATAGTAAGTCCTTGTTGTTTATTTTATATATAGTAGTTTCTTTCTGCTAACCCCAAATTCCTAATTGATCCCTCCCCCTACTTTCCCTTTGGTAACCATAAATTTGCTTTCTATGTCTGTGAGTCTATAACTGTTTTGTAAATAAGTTAATTTGTATTACTTTTTAAAAATCCACCTGTAAGATATCACATGATATTTGTCTTCCTCTGTCTGACTTATTTCACTTAGTATGATAATCTCTAGGTCCATCCGTGTTGCTGCAAATAGCATTATTTCATTTTTATAGCTCAGTAATATTCCACTGTGTGTATATATATATATATACACACACATACACACTATATCTTCTTCATCTATTCATCTGTCCATGGACACTTAGGTTGCTTTCATGTCTTGGCTATGGTAAATAGTTTTGCTATGAACTTTGTGGTACATATATCTTTTTGATGTAGAGTTTTTGTCTTTTCCAGATAATATGCCCAGGAGTGGGATCACATGGTAACTATTTTTAAGTTTTTTTTTTTAAGGAACCTCCATGCTGTTTTCCATAGGAGCTACACCAGTTCATATTCCTACCAACAGTGTAGGAGGGTTCTCTTTTCTTCACACCCTCTCCAGCATTTATTATTTATAGACTTTTTGATTATGGCCATTCTGAGTGGTGTGAGGTAATACCTTATTGTAGTTTTGATTTGCATTTCTCTAATAATTAGGTATGTTGATTACCTTTTCATGTGTTTATTGGCCATCTGTGTGTCTTCTTTGGAGAAATATCGATTTAGATCTTGTGCCCATTTATTATTATTATTTTTTTAATACTGAGCTGTATGAGCTGTTTGCATATTTTGTAAATTAATCCCTTGTGGGTCTCACTGTTTGCAAATATTTTCTCCCATTCCATAGGTTGTCTTTTCATTTTGTTTATGGTTTCCTTTGCTGTGCAAAAGCTTTTAAATTTAGTTAAGTCCCACTTGTTTATTTTTGTTTTTGTTTCCATTACTCTAGAAGACAAATCCAAAAAAATATTGCTGTGATTTATGTCAAAGAAGGGTCTGCCTATGTTTTCTTCTTGGAGTTTTATAGTATCCAGTCTTACATTGATGTCTTTAATTCATTTTAAGTTTATTTTTGTATATGGTGTTAGAGAATGTTATAATTTCATTCTTTTACAGGTAGCTATCCAGTTTTCCCAGCACCACTTATTGATAAGATTGTCTTTTCTCCATTGTATATTCTTCCCTCCTTTGTCATAGATGGATTGACCACAAGCTTGTGGGTTTACTTCTGGGCTGTCTATTCTGTTCCATTGAACTACATTTCTTTTTCTTTTCTTTTTTGCCAGTACCATACTGTTTTGATTACTGTAGCTTTGCAGTATAGTCTGAAGTCAGGGAGCATGGTTCCTCCATCTCTGTTCTTCTTTCTTTAAAGAGTAATACTGTCCTGACACTGTTTTAGGCACCAGAAATACATTAATAAACAAGAGATACAAATATATTTTCTCCAGGAGCTAACATTCCTTTGATAATGTTTTATTTTGGAGCTAGACATCAACAAAGACATGGTATGATTTGCCAGATAAGAAATGTCTGAAATAAGAGAAGCCCTTTTCAATAGAGTGACCAGGAAAACCTCCCCCTAGGAGATGATAGCTGAGCAGAGAATGGAAGATGAGAATGTAATCCTGTAAAGATATGGAGAAGGAGATTTCTGGGAAGAGGGAGCAAGTATAAACTCCCCCAAATAGAAGGGGCTCTGGACAGTAAGGCTGTGGTCAGTAAGTAAAAAAGAGAACTGGGGAAGTTGAGATCAAATGGTTAGGCACTGTTCAGGCATGTATGTTTATGATGCAATGAGTAGCTTTGTTTTAAAACTAAGTTCAATGGGAAGCCATCACAGTATTTCAGGCAGGAGTCATGAGGCAAGTTTGAAAAAAAAAAAATTATTCAGTTGCTAAATAAAAAGATAATACATAATTGCTTAACCCAGATTTTGGCATAGAATAAGCACTGAGTAATCAATGACTGTTACTATTATCAGTTATGTTTAACTGCTTGTGAGGCAGAAGCTGACATATAAACAATCAATTTATTTCTTAATTTTCTTATCTTAACTTGTCATTTCCTTTCTGACAGTTTTACTACAGATTCTGCCTAGTCCCTCTTTACTTCTACAAATGTATCATATGTCTCAAGGCTGAAAGCAGAGTTGATCTGAAAGTTTTCAGTGGTCAATAAGGAGAATTTGTAGTATTGGAAAGTAGGACATTAGCTCATTCTCCAGAGAGTCCAAGGAAAGAAGTGATTACCATATTGCCCAAGCAGAGAGATTAGTGATTCCAGGGATGAATTGCTACATTACCTTAAAGACAACATCCATTAAAGCTACTGTGCCCACTAAACTCAGATTAATGGCATGAGGCTAGCAGAAAAGAAGAGAACTAGGCCTATTGATTTTTTGGTAAGACTGTAAATTGAACAAAATGCTAGGGATGAACAGTTCTAAATCACCCATGTTTACGTATGCAGCATCTCTTTACATTCAATAGAACATCGCTTTGCTTACTTTAACCAGCGCAAAAATAAATGGAAGGTGCTAGGCATTTTGAATTTCCTTCATATCTAGTAAAATTTGTTTTGTTCAGAGGTAAGTCTGATTACCTATGGTAAAGACCAATTACTAAAGCTTCCTTCTTGATAGTTTGCAAAAGGGAGATTTGATCCAAGAAAAAGAAGTGTTTTTTATTTGTTAGTTTGCTTGTATTGTTTTTGTTTACCATTCACCCTCCTTGTCTCTTTATCACCTTAAATTATACTGTATCCAAAAGTGGTTATTTTGAGACTTTGTAACAATATAGAAGGTTTATGAACTACTTTTCTTAAAATCTGTAATGGCCGTTTTATGAGTAGGCCATCACATTAAAGACATGCTTTAAAATCAATATAACATAAAAGATACTGTTTCTATTCCCAACTTTGACAAATGAGTTATTAGTTATGGTACTGAAATTATCACCATCATTTAAGCATATTTAGTGAGAACATACTAGGCACATAAAACTAACATAAACCCTTTGGCCCATGTATAAGTTTTAATTTTGTCTTAAGCTCGCAAATGGAATCTCAGGCACAAATCCCCCACTTTGCAGTGATTTTCATACTGAGCTCTAGGGGTTTCATGCAACACCCCTAGTATGACTGCGTGGAATGAGGAAAAGTAGAGGTCTAAGAGGCAAAATTCCATTCCATTGCCTATGCCTATGCTTAAGACAATACAGATTTCCTTTGTTTGAAGCATTGGGATTCAGATAAGATTCTTCATGAACAAATGATTCAACAACATATAAAAGGACAGGTTTCAAACACTATTATTATTTACTATTTTGCAGAAACTAGTTAGGATGATTAATAAGAAATGATCTTTGACAGCGTTCAGATCTAATGAAGCTCCTTGGGTCATAAGACATCACAGACCTCAAAAATGATCTCATTAATTTTAGCTTTGTCTGGAGCTGGGTCAGATTTAACTATCTATGTCTTTTAATCCCTTTTCTCTTTCCTAGGCATGCACTCAACGCATACACCCAACACACACAATTTTGTTTAAGAGGTCCATGAAGTTTTCAAATGTGGCGTTAGCAGTGAAGAAATTCATTACCTCACAAAGCACCATTCCTGGATAATTAGTCCTGGGATTGATTAATCCAGTGATTTCATATTATCAAAACCCCAATTAATTCCACCCTTCACTAGACACTACCTTTAAATGAGGACCTCAGACTAACAGTTCCCACGATCAGAGATGGCTATTGCTTTTCTGGATACCATATCATATTGGAAGGAAAAGAGAGGGTCTCCTTGCATCCTTCCTTTTTAGAGTAAGGAAAGCATATTCAGAAGTGCTCCCAGACTTCCCCTCACACCTCCTTAACCTAAATGGTATCAGATACCCATTCCTAGACAAAATGTTTGCAAGGAAATTGGAATCCCCAAGGCCCAGTGAACAGTATGATCATGTGAAAATGGCAGATTCTTGGAATAACATGAAGATTCTATTAAAATTTTTTAAAGTTAGAATGATAAATCATAGGTGGACAAAAAACATAGTCTGTTACACGAATATGAAAGTAAAACTGAAGTCATTATAATTTTCTTCCAAGAAAGTACTAATAGTCCCTTAAAATAAAATTAGGTTATAGAATCATAGGTCTCTAATCTAATACCTCGTCTGGCCAAATCCATTTCAAGAAGGCCTAGAATGCATTTCTCTGTATGTAGACTTAAATAGGACATTTTCATTATTAATATCCATTGTAAGTATTACTTGCATTCTCTGAAGTAAGCAGTTACTTAGAATAATAAATTTTATATATAGACACACACAATAATTCTGGTTTCTAAAGAAATATTTTAATATTTGTTTCAAAGATTTTATTCCTCTCATCACAGAATTGATACTGTTCCTCTCTCAGCAACAAAGCATGTTTGATATAGATAGAAATAAACATAAATAAGCATGCATTTTGCTAATTATCTGTTTTAGTTGCATTTGAGGTCTTAAAATCAATGCTTCATTAAAATCTTCAGAACCTTCTTTGTTTTCTTACACACGTTATCAAGAATTATGAAGTCTTGATTCTATTGTCCTTGTAACCTAACAGTATAACTTGCCAAAGTTTCATAAAAGAAACTGGCAGAAGAAATAAAAGCCCAGGGTCAGAAACAAAGGACTTTATTTCTTATGGGACAATAAACATCTTAGGTTGCAATATATTTCCATCCGACAAGTTCTCAGGAAAAACACGGATGGATGCAGTTAGGTGCCTGTACACTCAGTGGGTTGCATTCCAGGAGAGAAATCCTGAGCATAGGACTCCAGATTTGTAGAGTAGTAACGTGCCTGCCCTGTGCTTCAGAGGAAGACATCGTTATTATACTGGACAGTAAGAATTTCTAACATTTGCTAGGAAGATCCTCTTTAGTTTCTCAAAATGTAAGCAAACCTGTCATTTTCTCCAGAAAAAGATACAATCTTTATTCCTCCAAGACTGTTCATTTTTCAAATATTCTTGGAAAAAAATAGCCCAGGACAAATGGAAGTTAATATCTTGCTCACAAAGCATGCAGAAATGTAAGAGACCTGTGGAGAATTTTCATGCAATATTATTTATTTCACGTTGGCTGACAAGGATTCAAAATATCCATTTGGGAAATTGTGTGAGTTCTACTTCAGAGACCAAGAATCATGGAAATAAAAAATAATTGAAATAATTAAGCTGAGATCTATATATAAGAGTGGAGATTTAGTTAAAGTTCTGATGTTATAGCCAGAACTTTAGCAGATTTACAGCTTCATTTATTTACTTAGAAATGTAAAGTTTCCTTGCTTTTCTAGTAAAGTTCTTATCTTCATAAAGGGTCTTGTGAGCAATCCAAAATATGCTGGTCTTGCATTCTTGTAGTGACGATAATGTACAATAGAAAGTAAGACTCCACTGCTCATTTATCATTTATGATGACAGATTGAGAGCAGCTGCAAGCACGAAGCTGACAGTTCTGCCTAGAATGATGTACAGCACAAACCAGAATGATCCTAAGATGCATTAACTTTGTAATAATATACAGTGACCATTACTGATCTTGCATGCAAGATGCTTGTGATAATATATGGGGAAAAGTGATGGTTCAAAAACAAGAATATATCGTGTATTGGTATATTAACTTAGGACCACAGATATTATACTCATGGAATACAAGATAACTGGCTATTCAACTTATAGAATAGTAAACTGTTGTTCCTCAGTTCCTTAGAGAAATATATAATTTTAATTTCTTGTAAGTATAAGCAAACATTTCTGTTACTTGACAGACATATTATACTATAATAATAGCCAGAGATCAAAAGTAGGATATAATATAAGGGGACAAAAGGAGACTGTCTTAAAGGCAACCAACACTTTTTTCCTCTTCCCTACACACCTGTTTGGGCATTGCAGAAACAGGACACAGATCATAAGGAGTCACAGCTAACCATGGTACTTTAAACCAGTAGATGCAGCAGGAAACTCTCCTGTTTATGGAATGGGATGATTTCACATTGTTCCTCTCATCTGGTGTATCTTCTTTTGCTCTTAAGCATATTTTAAATTAAATCCATAGACTAACTGACTTTGATCTTAGAGAAAATCTAAGCTCTTGATTTTATCAGTGAGATTCAGAGTGGAGCCGGGTTAAAGGATAATGTTTACTGAGTGCTACTACATGCCAAAGACTGTGCCGGGGACTTCATGCACGTTATCATATTTAGTCAACCCAAGATTCTTGAGAGAGAAGTAGTCTCATCACACTGTCATAGGAGGAAACAAAAGAATGTTGGATCACTACACATGGCTGTCAAGATAAAGCAAGATTTTAACAATGCTAACATCAGAGTTGACCACTCACTTATGCGTGTGTAAGTATTCCTTAAACTGAGATCTTACCAGGATGTGAAATAACCTCTGAGGATTGACAAAATAAATTTTTAATTCCAATATAACAGGCATTCTCTTTTTCCCTTCAATTGTTTGAATTAATCATCCCATGTTAGTCTATAATGATAGTATCTCTCTAGCTACCACCTTCTTTTCTCCTTCCTTCAAAAGCTATAGTTCTTAAAAGAGTGACCCAAAATCCCTGTATCCACTTCTTCACCAATGTCAGCTCAAAGATACATTAATCAATACTTATCCCAGCATTTCACCTCCTTGGATATCACTCTTCCCTTCAAAACAGAACTTTAGTTCTAAAATTGTATGTATGCTTCAATTCCAATGGAAACTCATTAAAGAATAAAAAATATATACCTTTTACAGGTAAGAAAATAAAACCCTGAAGGCAGTTGCAAGTGGTGGGAGTAATGCAGGAAGAGAATATAATTTTATATTTATATGAATAAATATTATGAAAATAAAGCTGTCAATATTCCAAATCCTCCAATAAATGGAGAGACATAATGGTACAATTCTACCTTTGTAAGTTAACTTTCCTTTTTAAATGAATTTATGCAAATAAAATTTTTAAATGAAGGTTTATTTTAAATACTAAATAATTTATGTAAAAACAGCCCAGATGAAAGAGTCTGGAATTTTATTTAAATGATTATTTAAATTAAAAACAATACATTAAAACAATCTAATATTATTTAGATTAAAAACAACATAAGGAGTAAATCACAGCTTTTCAATTTTGTGAAACTTTGAATTTAGAACTCAAATCATATAAATATTGCAAGTGAAATTACCATGTAGCCACATATGATAAACACCAATGATTATCTAAATAAATTCAAAACAAAAATACAAATTTGCATTTTGTTTATACTTCAGCATGAGAATAATTAAAGAAATTAAGTTATGAATCCTGGGATTTGAGGACACATGGACCACAGTTCAAGTGCTAGCTCCATCAACTGGAAAGTACAAGGTCCTGATTTCTCTGAGGTCAGTTTTCTTTATGAGAAAATACTTCATAGTTTGATAATGTTAAAGATCTATTGCATAATCAGTGCTTAATAGACTGTTAATATATTTAATACGCATTCAGTAAATTGTAGTCACAGCAGAAATAGTGCTAAAGATACTTACTAGACATACAGAAAATGGGACATAATAAAAATTTGGTTTACAGCTTCCTGAAAGGTAAGTCAACAAAGTAGAATCCTGCAAACATAACTTTTCAACACTGCTGGATATTCTGTTTCACTCTTCCCTTTCAGCATGGTGCTTAGATTCCTCTGATAGAGAAACTCTTGGTATTTATACCAAGGGTGTCACCGTTATACTTAACTGGGACATCGTTTTGTTGATTAGATAAATAGCAGTCTTAATGTGGCCTTAATCGCCTTCTTAAGAGCCCCCCCCCATATCCGTTGAGTCCTGTTGCTGTGACATTGGCTAATTAGCTGGAAAGGAGATGGAGAGGTGGGCATTGATGCCCATTAACCCTGGCTCTTGGTGAAATTAGGGGTTCTGTAGAAAACTCTAGAGAAGAATACCTCATTTAAGCAAAAACTCTTCCCAAATTCCAGGATATTTCTTTACTGAATTATTAATTCATCTTGTAAATAGCTGCTAAGTCTTTAGTTTTGTTCCACAAACTATGGTTTTATAGATAGATACATAGATGTAGATAGGTTTTATAGGTACAAAACTATGGCTATATATAAAGAATACCTTATATTTAATAAATGATAAAATGTAATAATACATGGCTAGACATAATTAATATCAATAATATATTGTATGTAATATATATCCTTGACCTCATGAAGCTTCAGTTAATTGGGAAAGAGAAATGTTAAATAAGGAAACAAATGAATATACATAGAATTACAAATTGTTTTAAGTTCTAGAAAAAAAATTGTGCGGTTCTGTGTGAGAGTAAAACAGAAGTATCCATATTTAGCGAGAGAGTTCAGGGACAGTGTCTTTTAGAAGAAGTGCTGTTTGAGCTGATAGGAGCTGAAGGAAGAAGAGCAGGGAGAACATTCTAGATGAAGAACAAAGTCCCCACAGGGAAAGAGTCTTAGTTCTTGGCTGGATAAGCTTTGAGAAGGCTATCAAGTCAGGAGTGTGGCAAGAAAAGAGGTTGGGGAGAGAGAGAGAGAGGCCCTGTTAAACAGGCTGTTAAGTGTGACGGGAAGCCGTGGAAGTTTACAGTAGAAAATGTGATATTACCTAATTGTTTAAGTTTTAAAAATAACACTCTGGCTGTCCTGTGGGAAAATGATTATAAAAATGGCACGTGTGCAGGCAGGAGACGGTTTCTGGAAGCTATTGCAGTAATCCAAGCAAGAGATCGTGTGGTTTTCCTCTCTTCAGGGGTTTATGCATCTTTATATGAATGAATGCTCCTTCCTGGCCCACAGCACCGCAGAGTAAATGCAAAACTAATTAGACCCTAGAAAGCCTTCTGAAAATCTTGCCTGCTCCTCCAAGTGTGTCTTAAGTGATGAATTTAAGGATATTCTTCTGTATCCCTGTCTTTAGTTCAGAGAACTGTTGTTTTCAGAGTAAGTATCTTGAGCCACATTCATAGGCAGGGATACAGATTTCTGGGAATAAATTTTTCTGGAAAGTCATTAACCTTCTTTATTATGTAGCCTCACGTTGTTCATCCAGGTTAAGGTCAAAATGCAGATCTCCTACTCTACTCTTTCTTCCTCTTACTATTTTTTTTTTCCCAGGAGACCTACGTTCTAGCTTTGGTTTTGACCCTGAATCATGTCCTAAGGAAAATCACAAAATCTTTTGAGGCTTTCGTTTCGGTTAATAATGTGAAATATAGACTTACAGGATATAAATATAACTTAATTTGAACCTCAGCATTAGTGTTTATTAGCTGTGTGGTAGTGGAGTTTCTATTTAACTGCTCTAAGAAGTCATTCCTCATCTGTGATACTAAGAAGATATCTAGCCTTCACGGTTATTGTATATACGTATAAAGTGCACTCATTACATGTTACATATTAAGTGTTCAAAAATTAGTGGCTGCTCTTATTATTTGAAATAAAGATAATATACTCCTTCCCTCCTTGAAAGAATGTACGTGAAAGCACTTGGGGTGCAGATACTTCACGGTAACGTTTCACTCATTCATTCATTCCATCATCACACACTTAATCGGTCATCAGTCAGTCAGGGTATAATATGAAGCATCCAGCACCAGAAAGGCATTGTGTCAGGTTCTGGGGGAAAAGGAACGACATAACATAGCTCTGGATCTCCAAGACTGCAAAATTCCAGCAAGGTTCCAGAAATGAGGATGCCAGTAGTTTGAGGAAAAGGTGAACTTTTCCCTTCAGGAGCAATCAGAAGTGGCTACTTGGAAGAAATGGACACTAGAGAAAGTTGGTAGGAAACAGATATTCTAACCAAAGGAAAAGGTCTGAGTAAAAGTGGAGGGGCTGCCATTCGCAGATTATGTTTAGGAAAGCAGTAAGTAGGCAAAAGCAGAAAAAGAATACACTCCTTTGTTTAGGTTATATTTGAATTTACTTAATTCTATCCTCCTAGCAGCCCTAGAAGTTATGTATTTTTACACAAATTTATAGATGAGAAAACAAGGCTTTGAAGTTCCTGAAATCATCCCACAAGTAGATGGCAAATTATAACTCAAATCCCAGTATGTCTAGATCTGAATGGTATTTTCTGTGTTTTTCATTACACCATTTTTGTCTTTTTATTTGTCATTTAACAACCTACTTTATATCTAACATATAGCAAGAGAGAGTTTCTATTCAGGAAAAAATTCCTTATTAATCAGACTCACATATAATCCCTCAACTATTTAGCATTAAACTAATTAAAAGACTTTCTCTCTCTTTATATATTGATGTTCCTTGAAACCAGCTAGGATGGATATCTGGTAAAGGTGTCACTATTTAGATCACTGTACGTGTGAATGAGAATGCCTCAGTACCATTTATCTCTGCTATTTCAGTGTTGTGGAGAAATCATCCAACATATCCTTAAGTCTGGTCCACTGAAAGACACTTTTCTACCCAGCATAGTGGTTACTTCACACATCCTAGATTAATCCTGGAGAGGTGGAGTGGATTTTCCCAAGACCCCTCTCATCGCTTACCCTAAATGGGGTATAATGGGATGTAAAGCAGCGCAATGCCTCTTGATTCTCTCTCTGCCAATATGACACGTAAATCCTCGTGGCTCTGTGCCACAGTGTTAGGGGAAGAACTCTGCTAATCTAGAGCTCTTAAGTCTAAACTGGCTCTTGGTATTTTGCTGAATTGTTACTCAACTTCAGAGAAATAGTTTAAGGTACAATTATAAATTAAATTAGCATCACCACTGCCACCCTGTCTATCCTTTCAAGACATAGAAAGCCCATAAGTCATCCTCTCCAGGAGAAGTCAAAGGAGCACAGGGGAAAACGCAGCTCACTGGAGCCGTTTGAACAATGACTGTAAAAATAACATCTGTTCCTTGTTTTCATGCTAAATGTGTTTTTTAATTCACTGCAGGGGACACCACTGACAGCAGTCAGTGTAATTTATCTAAATCTTTAATACTCAGTGTTTTATTCAGGAACGGAAATATATTTGCTTTCTAAAGAGCATCAAGAGTAAATGTTAAGGGATTCTCTTTAATATTGTAGGATTATGAGCAGGTATGGAAGCAATCGATTGCGAATATGTAACTATCAATCACTTCCATCATTAAATAAAATTGCCTTCTGCCACGTGAAAAGGGACTTTGTAGGTGTGGGTGCATGAGTGTATGTGTATGGATGGGTGTACGTATATGTAAGGGTATCAGTTGGTTGTAATATAGAAGAAACATTAAGGACACTACCAGAAAGAAAAAGAATCATTAAAATTCACTGAAATTTAACAGAATAAACATATGGAGTATAAAGTTTGAATGTGAGAAAGTGATTCATTTCCTACTGAACTCTTCAAAGAAAAGCTGCTCTTATTTTTCTTAGCTCCATGGTATTTACTGATAGGGGAGGGTATTTTCCAGATATGTTCAAATTCCTCTAGAATTTTAAGCTGTTTTGTAGGTCTCTCCATCATCTCTGTTCAATGTTTTCTTATTATGATTTTTTTCAACACGAAGTCTCCTGTAGGAATCTCCTTTTCTTTACTGTGATTTGAGTACAGAATTAATCCCAACTGACTCAGGTTACCTCTTGCTCTCAAATGTCCTCCCCACTTTCCTGTATCAACTTAATTCTACACTCATCTTTCCATATTCAATTCATGAACAGACTGGCTCATTTGCTTCTCCACCAAAGCAAGCAATATATATTAAGCACTCACTATATACCAGGCACTGAGACTACGTGAAGGATAGGCGTTTCCTTCAGAGTTAAGCATGATGAGGGGAAAGAACTAGTGAATGCCAAATCGAAGCATGGAAGAACGCAGCATGTTTGGGAAGGACAAGTAATTTGATAGAAAGGAGTGGATCAGACACCGGTATTTGCTATTTTTAATTTACCATCATATTTCTTTGTTAATCTCTCTCATGAATCTCAACACATTTTTAAAATGTCACTGTTTTGGGTTTTGTTACATATATGTATGTTCAGTCCTATAATGTATTAAAAAATACAGGTAACCAAAAAGAAAAAGGATAGGAAATCCACTGCTAACTTTTTGTAGCATATACTATTTTCTGTGCTTATATTTGTATACATATATATATATATGTAGTTTTTCTTAAAAAAAAAAAAGTTACGTTATTTTGAAAATTTGTGAGCTTGTATTTTTTAACAACATGTCACATATATTTTTCAATGTGATAAATTGCTCCTCTATATTTGGTCATGCTACGCTTTGGTAATTTGATTTAAAAAATATGAGGTTTCTATGTTTCTCTTGTGAAAAAAAGACATACACGTTTATACACAAAAAATGTTATAATTTAAAAGATCTTCATACCTAAAGATATCTATTCTTTAATCCCTGGAACCACCATTGCACAGCATCATTTTTAAAGATTGCTCAACATTTCATGGCACATATATATGTGTATATAGACATATAGACATAGGTATTCAGTAATCTATCCAGCCATCTCTATGCATACTCTATTTAATTTTTAACAGGCCACATACCTTTGAGGCATTTAAGATTTAGCCATTTTAAGCAAACATTATAACCAATATTCTAGTAATTAATATTTATTATCATTATGATAGTCTTTGAATAATTTCTCAGGAGGCAATTTCTGAATCAATAGTATACATCTGCCAGCTATCTGGGACCAGAAAGCCATGTAATATCACTTTAGGAGCACCTCCTTCCTGCTTTCTTCTTGATCATCTGCTTCAATAGTCATCATTCATTAGTTCTCTTGCTGTCTCGCTGATTCTGCCTCAATGCTATAAATTATATCGTTCTTTTCTTTCTCTTTCATAGGCAACCTGAATTCCAAATATCTATCTAGAGTCACTGCCAGGCAATTTCCAATATTTTCCTTACTGGATGCACAGATCTTCTGTGTCCCCATACATTGTCCCAGTTCTCAAGGCACTGTCTAGCCAGACCTATACTCTGCCTAAGCTTGTCTTATCTTCTAGTCCTTTCCATCCTCTGTGAACAGTTTCTACTTTCTTCGAAAATATAGATCACATCCTTAATTAAGCTTTTATCCAGGAAACTTTGTATCTACAAATCCAAGTTCCAAAGTTCCACTTTAGGCTAGCTTCTGAGCTGTAACTTCTGCATCTATAAAATAGAGACCAACCTACAATAGTTCATGTACTAAAGATCATATACATTAGGTCCTGTACATAGTACAAGCTTTAAAAACATTAGTCACCTCTGTACTGATTTATTTAGATAGTATTTTCTATCAGATAATAAAGATGGTTTAACACAATGCTGTTGGTAAAAGATGGGTTGATGTTTCTGTGACCACTTGTTGTAATAAGTCAGCCCCTGTGTGTAAAGAAACCTTCATCACCAAGAAAATAATGGCTGTAATATGAAAATATATTTTCCATCAGAGAACTTTCCTTGAAGTGAGTTTGTCACAACTTACTTCCTGGAATTACTTGTGTCTCTTCTGCTTACCAGGGACTTCATTAACAGAAACTCTATCGGTGTTTACACTTCTTGCTAATTCTAACAAAACTTCTGAATTTTCTGTGCTTTCATTCATGGTCCATGGCAGTTACCTTTTTATTTGTGATATTCACTCGTGGTTGAGGCCAATGCCAAAACCTCTACCTGGATAAAAGCAGAGGATCCACCCCAGTACCCACCCCAGTCAAGCAATACAGAAATAGTAGCATTTTAAAACTCAGCTAGAGCCTGTGATCTTATTCAACCTAAACTGGGGAGCAATCATCCTTGGCATTGTTACACTGGGAGTAATGGTATACATTATATATATACCTCCAATATCTTTACAGCCTTCTGGCAACTCATGAGTTAAGGAACATACGGCTATAGACAGTTCAGCAGATTTTCCTCTTTCTGCTTTGAAGGAATGACCAAGATCTGGTGAGCAGCCTTTCACTGGACTGATGGAAGCAGTTCTGATCATAGATACTACTTTTTGTTCTTGTTATGTATTATAGCCTTAATTTTAGAAGATTGAATGGGATGCTCTCATTTCAAAAAGCCCCAAAAGAAAGAGATCGACCCTTACTGTTGAGGTGGAGGTTCAGGAGAACTTAGTCTCCTGACTGAGAGGGCACACTGAGCCACAAGTTAAACTCAAAAGCAGAGTAGTGTTTGATCACTCAGCTGTGGCACTTAGGCTGGTATCTCTGAACCCTCATGTATTGACCAAGGACTGGTTTCTAAATGAATGAGAAAACAAGAGAGCACATGACTTCCGGGGGTTCTCTCTGTTACCTATTCAGAAAACATGGGAATGACACTTTTTTTTTAACAGAACCTAGACCAGTTACCTTTAAATTAATTTATATGTGGTGAACAAGAACCTCAGACAGAACTGAAATTGGATTAAATGCATCTCCCTTTCTAATTCGGTTTGTAAAAAACCTCAGAGCCAACTTTAATGGTCTCAAATAGCAAATTTATGAAGTTAGAATCTCACAAGTTCTTTCTTTTTGCTATCTTTACAAAGAAGTTATGTTTTTGGCTATATATGATTGGACTTCAAAAAGTTGGTGAGATCCCTGAGGTTTTATTTAAACATTTTCTCAAAATAGGGTCCAAAACTTTCATTGGATTCTCAGAGGGATACATGTGTACCCAACGTTAAGAAATACAGCTGCATTTGGTCTCTATTCTGATCTCACCATTCATTATTTTATTCTACATTACGTTTAATTTTGTAACCCAATATACGTATATTGTAGAGAAAAAGAAATTTACATTTTAAATAAGTTAAAAATATTTAGAGAAAACTAAGTGTTGTATTAGAAACCTAGGCATTTTTTCTTTTTCATCCTACATATTATTCCTGCTTGAAATGATGATGAGTAAAATTTTAGACCTTTGGCATAGCTTCTTGCCACCCTCAAGCCACCCATTTTTTAATTTGGGTACATTTCTCATGGGCTCTCTGAATTCACTTCATACATCATTGCCTGGGAAGTCCTATAGTGTTTATTACAGTATTCTTGGAAGAGAGGAGCTGCTGAAATAATTGTAATGTTCAACTTTTGCTTAATTACAGCCAATATCTCTAGAATTAGACTTAATGGGACAGGATCTAGTAGCATTTATTAAAGGTGTGTATTATTCCTTTGCTTTGTATTATATTTTCTACTTATTTGGTTTATTTAACTGGTAACATGATTATATCAGGGACTGTGTTCTCAAATAGATTGTTTCCTGGGACTAACAAAGTGAGGTTATAACGCTCTTCTGCAATCTCTTCTTCCTAATCTCTTGTCTCCCGTTATCTCAAAGTCTTCTTTCTATACCTGATTGCCTGCCTTCTATACTCTGGTCACCAATGCTGTTAATACCACAGTGTTTCTGTCCTCAGTGCTCTTTTTCTGCCACTATCCTTTGATAAATATTTTTGTTTTCTAACATAAAACAGCATCCAAAGCTTTCACTGTCTCTTCTGTTTATTTAAATATAGATCAAAATATCTTCTCCTGGACCATTATAGTCCCCCATTTATCTCCACCTCTCCACTGAGTTGATCCCTCTTCACACTGAGAGAGAAACGGCTTTAGAATACTGATGGGATGAAGAGCATATTTCCCAATGAAGTTTAAACTCTGTAGTAAGACTTCCAGACACAAACACTCTCCCCTTTGCCTTCCCATTCCTTATTTTACATTAAAAAATCCTAGAAATACATAAATAGGAATAACATATGTCAAATATTTGAAGTGTTTTCAACTACTCTCCACATTGAAAAGACAGAATTAAGAAAGCATGAATGCTCAAACTAAGAGTCTCCCCTCAACCTAAACTATGTAGTCTCAATGAGAGGTCTTGGTTAGACTTACTGATAGCCCTAATTTAAGGGAAATTCAAGGCATGCAGCCAGTGAAACAGAATTGAACTGACTAGAGAGATGGACAGAGGGCAGAGAAGGATAAAGACAGTCCAGAATGAGTGAGGTACAGTAGAGATGCCATATTGGATGAAGAGCAACAAGAAAGATTACCAACAAGGACAGGATGGAGAACTACATGGGATGCACAAATATACGTTCCAAAGGATATACTGTTGATGGCAGAAAGAAAATCTAGAGGAAGACCTCTGGGTGTTCTTTTGCAGTTGTGTACTGGTGGCATAAAACTCCAAAGGCTGCATGAATCACCCTTAGTTCTGTTGATCTGTTTTCATATCGCGCAAGTTAGAGCCCTAGGAAATTTTTCTTCTCCAAATATTGTACCTACTGGGAATCAAGGAGACTGTGAGATGCTAAATGTAAGAATCTAACGTCCAGCTCCATATCAGAAAAATAGAATCTGGGGACCTTGGAGTTCAGTGAGGAAACTGAGCATAATCTGTGCTCCCTATCTTAATATCAAGTCTGGTGAAGTTCTTTGATCAAGGTTAAGAATATATTTTTCTGTTCTAGTTTGGTTTGTTTTGTTTAATCAACATAGTGCCCAAAGGGGAAAATGTGACAAACAAGATTAGACAGAATGATGACAACTGAGATAAAACAGATTTATTTGTAATGAAAAATTTTAGAAAGTATTACTCCATATGTCACTAAGATACACTTTATAATGAAATGGATAGTTCCTGTGAACTAGAAATTACCAAAATTGCCTCAAAGAAAGCAGAACATTTGAATAAGTCCCAATAACAAGGAAAGAAATTGAGAAAATTCTCAAGGGATTATCTTACAAAATTTATTCTGGTTCAGATGGTTTTATTTATAAATACTCTCAAATAACAAGTTACAGATACTCTATAAGCTTTTCAAGAGTATAAGAATAGCCCAAAAGCTACCCAATTCTGTGCTTACAGCAGGCATACTAGGTTCTAAGAACTAACAAGTGTAACGTGAAAAAGTAAGTTACAGATAAAATGTTTTTAGGCACAAAATGTGAAAGTCAAACAAAAATTACAAAATAACATTTAGTAATGTATTTCAAAAGTCACCATTACCACATAGCTTTTATGTGATGAATAAAACTTTAAAGAAAATGTTAAAATATTTAATAAAATAGATCATCTCATCAAATAGCTTAACAAAGTTATTAATAATATGAAGATCTGCTGAAAGACATAAGGAATCATTTAACCCAATTCAATATCTATTGCTAAGAAAAAATCATATTTTAATTAGAGTTTGAAGAGTATATCTATAATTACATAAAGAATATGACAAAATATCGACAACTATTATACTTAATGTTGAAGATATTCCTGAGACATTTTGGCTCAAAAAATAGGGTCTGAAACAGAAATATAAAGTTATTAAATAGAAAAAGGTAAGATTGTCATTAAGTTACTATTATTTACAAGTAGCGTGATTCTAGAGCTTAATTTATAAAAAAAAAAAAAAAAAACTTAGTGCATTAAAAAATGATGAGGATTAAAAACAAGTAGAATGTAAAATGGCCAGATAAAGTATGGACATTTTTAAACCATTCAGTAGAAAATCTTATTCCAGTTCATAAAATGCAATGCCAAAGACAAGCCATTAGTAACAGCAAAAACATATAAAATATCTAGGAATAAAAAGAAATAGGTATAACCAGTAGAAAATTAAATGCCAAACTATTTTGAGATCTAAAACTAGTTTTAATAAGTCAGATCGAAACTATATACCTGAAAGGCAACATTTAATACTGTAAATATATCAATTCTAGGAATTTTTTAATGCATGCTTTTATTTAATTTATCTAATGAAAAATCCAAAAAAGACTTATTTTCATCAGAGATGGAAATAAAAACTTGGAAAATCTATTCTAAAAATGCAACAAAATTTATATTTCAAAAAATATGAAAAAGCTCCTGAAAAATAAAAAGAACAATCAGTTGTTCCAAGCATGTATACTATATGCATATATAACAGTATCCAAATAAAGACAAGATTAATGGGAAAAATGATATCACCAAAACATAACCTCTCATATGTAACAATAACTAATAAAGGCGTCATTACAAAAAAAAAACCACAACTGATAAATAGAACACACAGTACAAAGAGCTGATGACTGAAGTTAACATAGGGAGGCTAAAGAGAAGACAGCTGTTTACAAAGGTGCTCAGACAGACTTTCACGGGGTCAACTGCTCAGTTTTGCAAGTCACTAAATAAGAGATTAATGACAAAAAGAATACAGTTTATAAACTTCTTAAACAAATAAGACTGGTGAAATAATCCAAAATATAGAAATGGTTACATTCTCCATTTAAAAAATGCAGAATTTTGACTTCTGCTTTGGCTATGATGGAATAGTTTGAACTGAATTAGTATTCCTAACAACATAAGAGCAAGAAATCCATATAAAAGTTTTAAAACTTGTTTAAATGCATTAGAAATTGCCAAAACAATTATGGCTTAAGACAAAGCTAACTTAGATGATCTCAATTTTCTGCCTGCCTCTTTCTCCTCAGGATGTTTTAAAATAATTGGAAGAGAGCATGAGGTCAAGAGTCAGGCAAAGAGTTTCAACTAAGATGTAGAGTAGATTACAGAGCTTGAGGCAACTCCCAAAGACAGGAAGAAAAAAATTTGAAATCAGTGGTGCTATGGTAGCCTGGATTTAAGGCAACAAAATCCCAGAGAGATGGTAAAGTCAAATAAAGAAGCCTCACATTTGGCATCATTTTCCCCCACATAAGATTGTGGAATAAGATGCACAAGACAAGGGTATAAAAAGGTAGGAGGAAAGCAGAGCAGGACTGTCATGCCACATTGCCTGGGAGTCAAAACTATATCTTAGGCCCTAGAAAAAAGGGAATATCATACAAAACTTAGACACTTACTTGGAAATTCTGTGGGACTAAACCTTAGAAGTGGAGGGAATCAGAGAGAACAATTATTACAAAGACAGCAACACAGCATAGAATCAACTTAGCCCCCAACTGGATTGTGGTGCTCTGATCCTCTGTGTCTCTCCAGAGGACTGGGGGAATCCTCTCTGCAGAAAGATGACATCATCCAGAGTGTCTCCAGTTTTTCATACAAATATCTAGAATTTTAGCAAAAGTTGACAGGTATACCTAGGAATAGAACAAAAATAAAGATAATAGAAAAAACAGTGGTGGCAATGATGTTGAAGTTATCAGCCATGATCCTTAAAATAACCTGATTTAAGATGCTGTAAAAAATGTATGACAAGATTGAAATTTTCACCAGAGAACTGGAATTAATAAAAAAGAAGAAAATAAAAATTCTAGAACTTAAAAAATATACAGTAATTAAGATTAAGAACTAAATAAGTTGGACATAGCTAAAAAAAAGATTAGTTAGCTGGACTATATACATTTGTAGGATATATCCAGATTGAAGCATGAAGAGAAAAAAAGGATGGTCAGTACACAAAGACTGTAAGTTGTACCACAAGTGCAATTGTAGTCACAGAAGAGGAATAAATAAGGAATAAGGAAAAAGTAATTTTTAAAGAGATGATAGCACCAAAATTGTGTAACTAATGAATGACATCAATCTACAGATACATGAAGTTTGAAAATCCCAAACAGTATGAATATAAAGAAAAGTCAATTAGCTACATCACAGTACAACTGACTACGGAAGCCAAGGAGAAAAGGAAAATATCTTTAAAAAATCATTTTCAAAAATCTTAAAAATAGTCAAAGTAGAGGACACAGTACCATCAAAGGGGCAGCAAGAAGACCAAAAGCTGACTTTACAAGAGAAACGATGAAAACCTGAAGATAGTAGATTGATATCTTTAATGCACTGTGGAAAAAAATCAAAACAAGACTACTACCATCACATTCTAAATCCAGAAAAAATATTCTTTAAAAGTGAAAGCAAACGGAGGAAATGCCAAAGCAAACATGGACTGAAGAAAATATTTGCCAGCTGAACCCACAGTAAAGACACATCACAGTAAATGGGTATCTTCAGACAAAAGGAAAATGGTGCCAGAAGTGCAAAAGGTAGTGAAGGGCAAAAAAAGGAGTAAATATGTGGTAAAGTATGATTAATCTTTAATTGTCTCTTCATAAATAATTCATAAAAGCTATTATAAAAACTGCAAATTCTTCTTTGCAAGAAAAACAGGAACCAGTATTACCACACGTTGCCTGTATGGTAAAAAGTGCAGCAAAAATACACAGATGATACCAAAGGAGACAAGAGGAGAGATGACTGGTCTACCTGGGAGTGTTGACTAGAGAAATGGAGGAAAGCCTTCATTGAGGAAGAGATACTTGGCTGAATCTCAACTGATTCAAATAACAGAGCATAGAGAAGAAAGACAAAAGAAATTATGAAATTGGTATCTGTTGATGAGCAATCATTTAAATTGATAAACTGCCTATTATGGAGTCACCAAATTTAACTCCATATTTTTCCAGTTCTCTAAAACTATTCCCTGCTTATTAGCTTCCATCTTTTAGTTCATTCTTATTAGTCTTGTTGAAAAAGACCTAGGGGCTGAAGAAATAAGCCATAATATAATGTGCAGAACTGGTGCAAAGCACAGAATTATGGAATGAGAATCATAAGGAAAATTTATTTCATGTTAATTATGCATTTTATACTCAACACCATATACCATACATTTTAGGCCATCAAAAGAACAAAAATCATTGAAGCAAAAGAAACGTTACAGTGTAAAGAATCAAGAAGAGTTGAATGATGCCTTTCTGAAAGCAATTTGACTTTCTGCTTCTTTTCTCCATGATGCTTGCCAAACAGGCCCAGCAATAAATGGTAAAAGGAGCAGTTTTCCTAAATGGATGCTTAAAATTCTTGCCAAATAAAGTAAGATTCTGTTAATTAAAAACTTAATTGTTCTTGAAAGTGGTTGAGAAAGACAATACTTAACCTTTCTAAAAGAATATACCAGCAACATATTTCTCCTTTAGCAGACCATGTACAAATTACTTATTCAATACTTATTGATTAAATGTTTTAATCCTTATGCAGATTCAAATGATAACTGTGCACTCAATCAATTTTGGCTTGTCGCCTCCCTAGGAGCAGATGTTCCAGCTCTGTTTATGTGAATTTAGGTACAACCTAGAGTCTTTCACATCTTCCGTCACCTTCAAGGAGGACTGAAGGTTACTGTGATTCTTATTTGCCTCAACTCACAGACTCCCACGCCGGCTCCTTCCGCCTACTACTGAGCAAGCAAAACCCCTCACTACTTTGTCTTTTATGTGCAGGATAGGAAATCCAACCTGCTTGAAATTATTCTTTCCTTTAACATGGGACACAGATATATTCCAAATCATTGTAATTTTTTAAAGTTATTAACCTTCCTACTCTGTTGGGCATCTCCTAGTTGTTAAAGAAAAAAAATACTATAATTGAAATCATAGTCCAGCCAAATGTACATTCTCTCTTCTGTACAGAGCATCTGCCCTGATCCTTTTATCCCCCCTGGTCCCAGAGGATTGAATTGGGCAATCTGGAGTGGAAGTCAACATTTCTCTTGCCACACTCCCTTAATTCATTAACATAAAATGTCACCTAGTGTTGTTACATTTTTTTTTTTCTTGCACTCTAGGCTCTATTTCTTAAAAATATTTTATTAAATAAATAAAATAATAATAGCAAATCTTCACGTGTTTACCATAACCATCAACTCAATAAACACATATATAAATTTAAAAACAGCTAATTTCCCCTATATCCTATGTTATTAACCTGGTATGTATCCCTTTCTCTATGGCCATTCAAATCTCTTCAGCCATACATAAGATTCCATAATTCTCTTCTTCAAAAATGAGGTTACATGGACTAGGCTGTCAAAGCTTTCATGTACATGGGCAGTTATACTCTAGTCTTCAATATCACATCTGATCCTAATTTGGTAAACTCTTTATTCTTGTTACCAAAGTTCCAAACTCTCCTGCCAATCTTGAATTTTTCACTTGACATCTGGAGAGAAAATATACAATATTTGTCAACATTTATCTCATGAAAAAGTTTGTCCCATATATACTGGAGGGCCATCAATACTTCTAAGCAGAGAACTGACATGATTGCTCCTCTGTTTCACTAGAATATATCTGTTACAGAAGGGAGAACCTGGAGGTGGCCATATAGGACATGGAGGTGGCTACTTGAGTTGGCAAGTCACAGTAAGGGGAGGGCCAGACTATGCAGAGGATAAGCCCTGAGAATGAAGAATGGAGACGGTAGATTTTGTAAGAGAGGAACACCTCAAAGATAAATCCAAGGTTTCTAGAGTCTCAGTTTCGTGTCTATAGTGATAAAGTTCACAAGACAAGAAGCACAGAAAGGAGAATAATTTCGAGGTGGAAAGTTGGCCCTACATAAATTGTTTTTAAGGCTTCTGGGGGACAACTTTGGAACAGCGACTCAGGAGGAAAAGGAAAATTGTATCATTATCTCTTCTTCCTCATCACTTAACATTTTAGTTTTAATATTTTCCAATTTTGTTTTATATACTCCCACAATTTTACTTTATGGTTAGCAATATATTATGCTAAGAAAATTCAACAAAATTTACATTTTTAATTTTTGGACATATGGACAGCTTCCAAGATTTTGTTATTATAGAGAAGGATGCAATGGCTATCTTGATGAATGTAACTGTTTCATCTTTGAATTACTCTCTCAGAGTATATATTCCCAGAAGTAAATTAAGTTTATTCAGTCAAATGATATGAAAATTGAAAGTTATTTGTGTGAAGTGCTTTTAAAAGCTGTTTTACACACACACACACACACACACACACACACACACGTTACCGAGGTTTTTTGGTTTGGTTTTGTTTGGTTTGACATTATCACCAGAACTGGAATTGTAGTTTCTACTTTAGAAGTGCTCTGAGCACTGTCACTGCTAGTTACTTCAGCACACTCCTGGTAAGCATACCAAATATCACAAAATTCTGTTCAAACAGGCAGGACTTTTAGCAAAAAGGGTTTTTAACCTTTAAAATCTTCTAGCACATTAAATATTGATGCTTCATTCTAGAACATCACTGTCTCCAAATAATCTTGTTACATCTAGATATATACCCCAAGACCCCACAATTCCAAGAAAAAAGAATAAAACATTTCAAGCATCCTTTTTACTAACCAATTTATAGCTCCTCTCGCAAAGCGATGAATAAAGAGAAAACAAGTGCAAAACAGCAGTTTACCTACTTCAGCTACTGAGTGCCGTCTGTTCTTCTTTCACTCTTCATGGACTTCCTCGGAGGCAAATTAGTAGAATCGCAGGTGCCTTCTGGAAAAAGTGATTAGACCATTCAGAACTCCCTTGTGCTCTCTAAAAGGCATTTTAAAGTTAACGTTCCACTATGCTGTCAGATTTACAATTGATTCCAGTTTCCAGTGTGTAACATATCCTGACAGACTGCTGGAAAACAGATACTCCTTCCACTCGGCATTTGATTCTGAAAGAGAAGCCATAAGAGGAAAACACATCAGCTGCGGCAAGACCACTACGATATAAGGGGTTGGTTTCACAAGTGGTTTTCAATGTGTTATATGCTGAAATTAAGGGACTGGAGTAAGACTGTCTCATTCCGTACTATGACGGAACATTTTTCGACGCATTTCTTCTTGTTCTTCTAACTTTGGATAAAAGTTCACCTCATCCAAGAGCCCTTCTTGACATCTTTAAATGGTTTCCAGCTTCAGCGTCACTAATATTCAAGCCAGTTCAATTGTTGATGGAATCAGACATGTAGCAATGACGTATTTACTTCTGTTCACTTGTTACTTTCTGTCTCTTCCCCTAGTTGTGAGTTCGTTGAGAGCAGGAATTGTGTACGTTTCTTTCCCAAAACATTTCCAGTTCCTGACTATATTCAGTAACTATCTAGTTAAGGAATAAACTAAATGAACAAAACCATATGTAAGACTCACAAGCACCAACTCCAAATGAGAGAACATCATCATTGGGTAGCTCTATTTTTGGCTACAGAAATGAAGAGTATCTGTCCACTTAAACATATTTCAATCCACGCACTCCTAAAAGTATACATAGGTATTTGTTTTCAGGACTGGCATCAACTCTTAAAACAAATAGAAAATGACTTTAGAACAAGAGATGGTGCCCAATCCTGTTTTAAACAACAGTTACAATTACAAGTGAAGACATACAACTTGGAACTCACACCATATTGAAAAAGTTGTCAAAAGATGTCCATGGAAAAAACATAGCTAATACTTCTGTAGGAGTCTACTGTAAAGCTCAGTCAGAATGATGGAAGTGAAGGCACACGGCACAAATAGAGATGTTAAAGTTAAATATACATCATCTGCAATCTTTCTTAGGTATGGCCATATAGCCATTGAATTAGTGTAACACATTAAATGTCTAATAAATATATTGCTCTACTCATTTGGGATACAACAATAACATGAATAAGTTCCTTTAAATATAGAAGAATGATAATTACAAATGAATGCTTTGAATAAAATAGGGAAATGGATATAATCTGATTGTGAGAGAAAGAGGTGTTCTTTAGATATAAAGTGATAAAGAGAAACCTTATTAAAGAGGTACCATGTGATCTAAGGCCTGAAAGATAAAAAGGCTACCCTGTCAAAGTTCTGATGGAACAGTATTTCAGATAGAGGAAACGTACCAAGGCCACGTTTAGTGATAGATTTGGTGTCTCCAGGAACTAAATAAAACAATATGATTCAAGTGTAGTGAACAAAAGGAAATGTGGGGGAAGGAGGGTCCATTAGGCAGAGTCTTGTAAACCATGGTAAGGATTTCAAAATGACTTTCTTTTATATTCCTTAACCATTGAGTCAATCTGCAGAAGTGGGCCATCTGTCTAGTATGAAGACCCAGGCCAAATAAAAAGGAAAGAACAGATCCCTCTTACCCTACATTGCATAGTTACATTCCCTGTGCAGGATCACGTGCCATACACAGGTGCTGGAAGGGGAGTAGAACCGAGCTCCTTAATCATGCCAGTAAAAGGCTATACAACTGCTTTTCACTATTCTAAGAATTAGTTTTGCTGAGTGTTATTATGAAATTAAAAATATAATTAATTAACCATCACTAACTTACTAATAAACACCACATGTATCTTTGCCATTGGATCACCTTAGGTATTTTGCTTCAGTGGTTCCAATATCCTTCACTTTCACAATGTCCCTGTTGGAGATAATGGACCCTGAGAGAACCCCAACTGAAATTTCAAGTGGAATCAAAGAAAACGTTCATATAAAAACATTTTATTTCTTCAGAGCTGAAAGAAACCTGAAGGGGTCATGCTGTCTCTATGACTCAAATACTTGAACAACATCAAATAACTTTAATCATATTTTTGTAACTTTCCTAATGTAGTTTGAATAAAATAACATTCTAACTCAGGGAGGAAATTTTGTACCCAAGCCATATCCATGGTTTTGTACCAAAACCAAACCTTGGGAGCAGCAGCAAACACAGGATGTGAGATTAGGATTTCTGGTCTTAATGTAGTTTTGACACCTTATTCCTAAATAAGATCTTAAATCAAGGGTTGATTTTACACAAGTATTGAAAGGAAAAGGATTTAATTCACCAATATGTAATCCAGCAAATGTTACTAGAATTTTACCATTCAAGTCTGTATCTTTCTCATGCCTTAAGTGATATTCATAATCTGCACACACACAAAAAAAGAAAAAACTTAAAAATATAAAATGTATACCACTGGTACTTGTAAAGCAAAATCATTTAAGTTTTCATCTGTATCATGCTTAAAGAATTTTGCTAAATTATTAAGTTCTTTTTCCCCACTTTTAAATTGTACATTAGTCTTCGACTCCAGAGGTTACTGACTACTTTACTGGTCAGGAAACTGATGAGAATTTTGCATGGAAAATGGACAAGAGAAAGTGATACAGCCTTACCTATTCCAGAGATATACTACGGAAAGTTTCATCAGATGAAATTACAAGATGACTATTTTTGAGAGCACCTTTGCAATGAAGAAGGTGAAAAGAAGAGAGACCCAAGGCAGTTTATCATCAGCTCAGGGCCGATGTCTGTGCCAGGCTCTATAAACGCAGGAGGAATCCAATGCCTGCCAAACATTCCCATCATTGCCACCATTTGATTTTAAAATTAACTTTACTATACTAAGAAGTAGTCAGCCTGTGACAACCGTTGAATGATGTGCACCGTAGCTGAAATGTCTGCTTTCTGGTAACCACAGAAGCAGTGATGTGGAGCGCAGAGGACTTGAGCAGAAACTTGGTGTACTAGTCGGCTCTGCCGACTGTAACAAAGTACCTTGAACTGGGAGGCTTAGACAACTGCTGTTTATTTTCTTACTGTTTGGGAGGCTAGAAGTCCGAGATCACGTTGCCAGCAGGTTTGATTTCTCGTGAAGCCTGTCTTCCTGGCTTGCAGATGGCCACCCCAGTATGTCCTCACACGGCATTTCCTCTGTATGTGTGGAGAGACAGGGCAAGGGGCAGAGAGGTCAGTCTCTGGTGTCTCTTCTTGCTATAAGGACACTAGTCCTACTGGATTAGGGCTCCTTTCTTATGTCCTCATTTAATCTTAATTACCTTCTCAAAGGGACAAATATAGTCACGCTGGGAATTAGGACTTCAACATTCTGGAGGGACACAGTTCAGACCATAACACCTGGAGACCTGGGCTCTACCCTAGGTCTTGATACCATGCTGCTTGGGCAGATCCTTCTCTCCCCGAACACCTTATTTTTCCTTTCTTCTTTTTGTTTTTCCACGTGTATAATGAAGTTGAATTGGATGATCTCTGTGTAGCTACAGGAAAAAAAAAAAAACTGACTTTGTCCTCCAAGAAAATAAACTTAATGATTAATATTCCAAGTAATAATTGAGGCAAAAACTTCCTCTTCCACAACTTGAATACTAGGGTGGTTTATAATGATCAGACATATAATACTCAGTTGTTATTTTATTCTACTGAATTATTTACTAAATTGTCTTAACCCACAGAGGAATACAACTAAAAAGTTGTATTAAGAGCCATTCAACAAGCCTATAATCATCAACTCCTCTCACCTTCCAAAACCAACATCTTAAATAATGCATCATAAAGTAATGCCAATGATGCATTCAAATATTGAGCTTATTTAAACATTTCAGCCACAATATTGTTGACATGATGGTTCATCATAAAACATTAATCTAGTAAATGCCTTGGGAGTTTACAAATGCATATGTGTCAAAATGTTAATTAATTGAAATAAATTAAATTTAGCAAAACTATTATTAACCTTGCCTGGCAATTTAGACAAAGAAAGAATTAGGTCCTGTTCTCACTGCTGCCTAGTAAGTAGAAGACTGTATTAATTACCAAGAATCACAGACATGTTGTTATTTGGAAGTGCTACTTAGAAAGCCACATTTCCAGGCCCAGTAGATTTAAACGTCAAGATATAATGCTGAGGTGCTGGTCATCAAGCATGATCAGAAGTCAGGTTTCATTTATAACCCAGAGTTCACATGAAAGCACAAAAATATATTCTGGCATGAAGATAGGAACTAAAGGCAGGTGTAAGATTCAGAGACTGGAAAGAAGGCACACAGAAAATGGATCAGAGAGCTTTTCCAAAACTTTTTCATCACCCCTTTTGTCCACAAATGTAGCAGCTTTCCTCCTTTGGGATGTTTGAAATGTGCTACTTCAGTCTCTAATGAAGAACATTAGGTACCATAACTTTGCTGATGTATGTTCATGGCTCTGCTGCCTGAACTTGAGTCACACATTCCATGCTATAATTTCAAGAAAAGGGACAAAAGGAATAAGAGCCACACAGACTCAATCCTCACCCTTTAGAGACGGTGATTGGTGGTAGTGGTTATAATGAAGAGCCCAAAAGAGGAAAATGCAATTAACCAGGAGCCCTACATAGTGTCTGATTTAATTTTCTTGGCTTGTTAGCTCAGCTGGTTGGAGCATGGTGTTAATGAAGTCAAGATTGCAAGTTCAATTGCCATATGGGCCGGTTAGTTTCACTCAATTCCATGGCTACTGACCAAATGAGTTCTATTGGTCACGGGAGGAACTAGACAAGAGAGGATGGATTAGAGAAAATCCATTACCATGACTGTCAAAACAAACTCGGCGCAACTGTTGAGGGAAGGATTGTAGTATTTTAATTTTAGTTTTAATTTTAATTTTAATGTAATTATGTAATACTAAGAAAATGTTTACAAAATTCTGAAGATTGATAGTTGAGACATAAATTTAGACTTTCTGAACCCTATAATAAATATCCTTTACCACATCAGGTGGAGTTTGCCTGATCATCCTGTTATAGTTGTTCTTTGAGTTCTCAGATATCTAAGTTCTAACATGTCTGGGAATGTGGCTGTCAGCTGAGGTGGAGTGTAGGTATGATATGACAGAGAAGAGCAAGACAGAGAAATAGTCTTTAGGGCTAAGCAGAGAAGGGAAGCAGAGAAAAGGAAAACAAAGTTGGTAATGGAACCACAGCAGGAAAAGGACACGCAGTTGGTGCATCACGTACTCAATGTGAAGCAGACCTCGTGTCCAGACACTTTCACCCAAACTGATGCGTGAGCTCTGATCTCCCCTAGAGTTATGATCCATTTTAGGTCTCATGAAGGTGAAGTCATAGATAAACTCTGGCTTAAGTCAGTTACAGAAGATTCCAGAGGCATCGACATAATTGCAATTCTTCTTTATCCTTGAATCATAAGACCACAGACAACATACCCTACAACTGAGGGCTGTATGTAACACGCAGTAGCCATCCTGTTGTACCAGACCGACACATCTGGAAAGTAGTTTTAATGATACGCCCGGGAAATATGAGAGAAAGGGGTGGAGCTAAATTAGCTTGCTTGGTAAATTCTCATCAGAATGCCTACCCAAGCTGATAAAGAAATCCAGAGTATGACCAGTGAACAAATCACCTCTGTAAGAAGGAGTGGATTCTTTAAGGACCCAAATCAAGAACACAGCACCAGTTTGCAATCCACCATTTCCCATAAAATCCCTAAACCTGGCTCCTCCCCTTTTCCCACCCTGCTTTGCTCTCAAGGGAAATAATTCACATCTCTTGTCCTTTGATTCTTAAGAAAAATAATGCCATTCTGGTAGGTTTGGGGAAAACTCCAAGACATAAGTTATATTCACAAAGCTCTACAATTTGCTTGAAGGTTCGGAGGACTCCTGACTGTCTTTGTGGGAGGCAGGGAACAAGCCAATACTCCGTCCTTCCTCACTCCCTCCAGATAAATGCATTGGTCAGCAACTTGTGATGGCAGACCATTAGATGTCTTTGAAGGGTGATTTCTTCTAAGAAGTCATACTTAAACTTTTTTCAGACTCTCCCCTTTAAACTTTTTCTATTATAATAGCTGAGACAAAAGTCTTCTGAGTGGGAAGTGTGAGAAGGAAGGGACAGACAATTAACTAGTGGGCTGCTCAGTTACAGGAAAATTGCCTGAACAGCATTCTGTTATCTTGAGATAATAGGGCCATTTATGTGCATCACATTTTCATTTTCAGCTCTGTGTTCATTTTAATTACTTTCATTTGAATACCCAATCTTAACTTTTTCCCCTGCACATGCCTTGCTAATCAAAATGCTTGATTCATTAACATTGCTACGAGTTACAGCACTTTATTAATATACTAAATTTCAGCAACTAGTTCTAGTACAGCAAATGCAAATACTAAGGCCAGCTGTAATGATACTTTAAGTGTCTTAGGACTGTCAGATAAGAACTTTTGTTAAACTGGACAAGGACCAACTATAGTTAGTAGTAGTGCTCTCACGCCCCCTGTTGGTTAGTTACTTGAGAATGAAATTGAAGTTAAGCCATTTTGTGCCCAGAGAAAACTGTTCAGTGCTTTAACTTGAGTCAAGGATAGGTCATAAACTAAAAAATACTTATATATTCACATACACAGAATGTACCACTTTGGTTTTACTTTTACACCGAAGCTAAGAGAAAAATAAGAGATTTTTAAAAGAGGGTAAATTTTACATTGGATATAAGAAAACTCCTGCACCCACCTATATTCAAGTATTGCTGAATGTTAACTGTGCACTAGGTATTTTTTCATACAATATTAACATCTTGGTTTAGTGGAGTTTTAAAATAAATACCCCTGAATTTGAATCAAGGGAGTCTTTCTTTGTTACCACATTGAACCACATAACACAAGGAAAGCTATTATTTTTTATCTTGAAAATGGAATGAATTATAACTCCGATTGTACATCAGATTTAAAAGAATAATGATTTACGTGAAAATGTCTATTAAGCATATAGTAAATGCTAAGTACATGTTAGTTTAATTTTTGTTTCTTATAATGATTCTGTAACATAAATATTACCTATATCCTCATTTTATTGAGAGAAAAACTAAGATTCAGAGAGAGAAAAGAAAGCTATAGCTGGTAAATAGTAACACCGGCATTAAAACCCAGACCATTTTGCTTCCAATATAAACACTCATCTTCTTGTGTTATATACACTGGAACTTTATACAACTCATTGCTATAGAATAAGGTCTACAAGCTACTTTGTCTCGAATTATACCCTATAAAATTTAATACGCTAATGCTAAAAAAGAAAGTTGTGGTCTTATTTGTAAAAGTGTTCTGGACAATGTTTTTTCAAAGATTTAACTTGTGTTATAAAAAAATCACAGGCTATTTTCAAAAAAATGCAGCAACAAAACAGATGTACATTTCAGTAACAAAGAATTTGTCATTTGATAGCTACTTACACTCTTTGTAGGTATAGTATACTACCTCTTTGCATTTTGCTATTATTTCTCCTACTAGAAATATTAGCTGCCAGTAAGGTCTAGTGGGTTTTTATGCCTTCTCTATAAAGTAATGAAGAAGTAGTTGTTACAAATTTTGATTACTATACAAGCAGAATTAAATATTTTTGTAGGTATAGAGGTGTAATTACTAGGAAGAGCTGGTAATGGTCTCAACATAATGAAGACAGTTAAAATCCTTTGATTTTAAAACGTAGCTACAATTCATATTATACCCAGAAATTACCTGTGATCATTTTAGAAATCAGTCAAACATAAAAAATCATATAATTAGATGTATATGTGATTATGTTTGTCTACCAATGCTTTAGGTTGCAAATTATTAAAAAAAAATTGTTTGAATCACATCCCAATATTCTAATTTTTAAGACAAAAGATAACCCATATTCCTGAGCAATGAAATACACACACTTATTTCCATTTCAGAATAATGTGGAAGAGCTTAACAACTTAAATATCTGCCCACTCATAGTCATTTCCTAGTTACATCATAAATCAAAGTTAATTAGGCCAAGGCATCAGTTTTTGATGGGTCTGAAATTTGCACATATATATTTAATATTGAATAATTACAGGTCATTTTTTTTTATCAGCAAAGACATGTGCCATTATAATTGCATTAATCTTTGTGGAAAGTGCTAAGCTAAAGTTATACAAGTCAATTAAGCTTTTGCAAATGGGGTAAACTAAAACAAATAATTATATACTGGAGCTCCAATGGTGTGTTGTGGGACAGCGATACATTGAAATCTTTCTTGTCAGTCCATTAATTTGTTCATTCATTCACTCACTATGTATACCAAAAAGATAATTAGGTTCAAGCCTAGTTAGCCACATGTTAACTAACTGGTATACAGGAAGCCACCTCATGTTTTCAAGTCTCCCTTATCTGTACAACAGGGGTAAGAATATCAACGTCACAAAATTGCTGTAGGATTCCAAATGCAATATAAACGCAGTTCCTGGCATTTAGTATTTCTGCAGTAAATATGATCTTGACCTAATCTTGAGCTTTCTTCTGACCTGGGCAAGTCATTTCACTTCTCTAGAGACGTTTCTTGATCTATAAATTGTTGGACAAGAATACAGGTGAGGTCCTTTCTGGAGCTAACCTTCTGCAATTCCACAGTGCCTAAATGCCAGACCTAGACATTGAGATACTTTGTCACATTCTTCTCTGCAACAGGTCTTTTTTTTTTTTTTCAATTGAAGTATAGTCAGTTTACAATGTTGTGTCAATTTCTGGTGTACAGCATAATGTTTCAGTCATACATATAGATACATATATTCATTTTCATATTCTTTTCCATTATAGGTTACTACAAGATATTGAATATAGTTCCCTGTGCTATATAGTAGAAGCTTGTTTATCTATTATATATATAATAGTATCAGCAAATTTCAAACTCCCAGTTTATCCCTTCCAACCCTATTCTCCAAGATCTTTTTAAATGAAACCTGTGTCAATGTTATTTATAATTTGAACTAAGGTATATTGAGTGAAGAAATAGATATTGTTTTATGAAATATCTAAACAAAGTTTTAGCATCAATTGGACTGTTCCATCTAGGAAAATTCAATATGTGTGTCTTAAAATATTTCTTAGCAACACATAAACAATACAAAAGAAGAAAATAGTAGATTTAAAAACAAAGAATGTTACATGAAAATGCTTCCATCATGTAGCTATCCTACAATAAGTTTTTTGTTGATGCCTAAATCTGACCAAAAACTATCCCATAATAAACAGAAATATGAAAGTGGACAAGAACACCATACCACTGAGATGTTTTACTCACAAAAATCTTCCTGGAAACAGTTGTTCCCTGGGTGATGTATTTTCATATACAGAAAGCTGTATTTTGTCTATATTTTTTCTGACATGTAGGCATATTGGAATGCTAATCATTGTGGAGACATGAAGAGAATGAAAAGATTGTTGTACAAACTTTGAAACATTATAGGATCCTTAACTGTGAGTCCTTAATTGCCAAGACTCTGGGGTAGTTTCAGTGGTAATCTGTTTCCTCTTCTCTGTGCCTTTTAAGTCAAGTTGGCTAAAATTTGTCAAATTCATACACTTACTGAATTTGAATATCCTGATAAATTCTCAGGAAATGACCCTTCTTAAAGTTGCCTCACTGAGGGTCAGCAAAAAGAAGTACCTTGAATTTTAAGCTCTATTAGTCTGGCCTGCACCCTCATGACACAGTGGCTTTGATAGGCTGGCAGCAGGGATGAGGGAAGGAAGAAAAAACAAATAAAAATGATGAGTTCTTTTTTGAAACTTCATCTTTAGCTTTTCCTGTAAATTTGCCTCTTTGACTCCCTCACGTTTGCCATATGTTCAAAACAAAAACAAAAACAAAGCACAGCAAAACCAGCCATCAGAGACAGTAAGAGAAAGCATCTGAGCATGCATGTATAAATTCCTTCAACCAGTAATTAGGATGCATATACTGAACATTCATCAAAAAGGATAATAGGAAAACAAATGGGATGTTACTCTGAGAGATTAGGCTTATCAGTCAACATCAACGTTATCTTATAGACGTCAGCCTAAATAATAGATGTTATTTTGGTGATGATAATGGATCTTCAAGATTCTTTCTGTTACATTTACATTTCAAAGATGAATTGAACTTGAAATGATGCCTTCTTCACCTTTTAAAACTTGAACCTTAAAATATATCCTACATAGGGTCAAATGAGGGTAAAATTTAAGTGTCCTAATTTACATATTTACAGGTGGTGATCAATTGCAACTAGCAGAGAAGATGGAGAGAGTAGGGAGGTTGGAGTTATTTGGGGATTTTGCATGCATGCACACACAGGTGTCCTAGAGAGTTTAGAAACCACTGCCATAGTGCACAGTTATCCATCCCTCAGGCATGTCAGAGTAAACTCACATTGAGAACTATAGGTCCAGATCATGTTTCCAAAATATGTTTTAGTTTAAAAGCAATATGATATACATCTAAAGTAATAGCATCTAAATAACTCAAACTACCAGAAGGAGATATATATATATAATTAATATATATATATATAAATAAAGCAGCTAGAATTTAGAGTACCTACTCTTAGTCTGGCACTGCCCTAAGTAATATACTTATTTACAAACATCTTATCTAATACTCTTTAGAAGAAAGGAGGTAGTTGTATAAAATTGCTTCATCGGAGTCTTAGAGAATTAGCATAGTTTGTTCAAGTTTGCATACCTTGCAAATATCAGGGCAAGAATTAGGACCCAGATGTGCTTAAAACCAAAGTTTACACTCTTTCAGTTGTGTACCTCAGAGAGCTTCCCATTCTAAGACATTTGTCAATTTGACTCAAAGATGTGGTCAAGATGGGCATCAACATTCTTTTATAATAGTACATAGAAATACAGTCTTACTGATTTCTTTTCCTTACTTTAAATCTTTCCCAATGAATTAGAATTCAGATTACTTCCACACGTGTGATGTTTCTCAATTCTCTAATAATTTACTCATCTGTACTATCTCATAATAAACCACAATAGAGATCGACGGTCTTTAGTGTTATAAGAAAGCATTCCTTAACTTGGAATTGCTTTACTGAAGGCAATCCTGTTGCCAACTTTTAATAATTTCAGTTTCATCTTTCCCATAACAAATTTCCCTACACATTTAAATAGTAAGTTTCAGAAATGCTGAGTCAATTGATTTCTCAAATTCCATAATGTGATTACAATGTATGCAGTGCAAAAATCGAAATAAATGTGTTATAAAATTTAAAAAATGATAATAAAACAGAAAGAGAGAGAGAAACGCATGCCAGTAATAAGTTGGCGTTTTCAAGCTCTAAAAGGAAAACAACTTGTCTCTGAAAACTTCTATTTTTTTCTAGCAGACATACTTTAGCCATGAAATCCCAAGTCTATATTTAACTACAAAGTTCTTTTGACATACATCAAGTTCAAAAAAAACAATCCGTGCCTGGCACAGCAGATTTGAAAACATCCCAGTATGATATTAAATGATAATGATCAAATTCTGAAAGCATAGTCAACCTAAATAACCAGATAAATTGCACTGGATGCATTTTTAAGGTATGATATGCAGTATGTTTTTCCTACCTGGCCCTCTACCTAACTACCAAATTGCATATAGCTAAGTGAAATAAAAGTGTAAAGTCTTCATGTCCATCAACTTTATCATTGAAGGCTAATTCTCTTGGTGTTTAGCATCAGAAATCTAAGTCTTCAACTAAAATTATATGCAATACATTGAAATTCAAGAATAAAACATATTTGTGAATTTTTTAAAGTTAGAGTTGAGAACTGGAATGTAAATGATCATGTAATGACAGAAATATGGCAAAATGAGTTCCTGACATATTAAATTTTCTGAGAGCAGGATTTTAATTGAGCTTACTTTCTTCCTAAATATGAAAAGCTTTCTGAGAAAAAAGGGAGCCGCAGTTTCCTTTTTGATACTTAAATAGTTTACTTTCTTCTAGTTATAAAATTAATCAGTAAGCTTTTAGTTGGGAAGTAAAGCCGTTGTTAAAGTACATAAAATATTTTGGAGCTAGCTATAGGTGGTGGTTGCACAACACTGTGATGCATTAATTGCCACTGAATTGTGAACTAGAAAGAGGTTCATTTTATTTTATGGGAATTCAACCTAAATTTTAAAAATAAAATCAATATCATATTTCCATTTGAAAAGATTAGGTAGCTTTATTATATAAATATTATATAATTTTCAGTTTTTAAATAAAGCTTCAGGACCATGTAGCTCATACGTTTGTCTCCTATGCGTAGACTGAATACCAACCCTCATGCCCTTCAGTCTCTCTTGCTGGCAGAGAGTTTAGTTTGGGTTCCTCCTTCTGGAGTGTTCAGTTAAGATGTTGCCCTCTTGAGTCCGGGGAGAAGAAGGAGGGACGTGACTGACATAACTCATCAGTTATGGACATCCCCCCTTCTAATGTCTGGGGAGTCAAGTCTTCCTGTAGGCTTCCCGCAAAGGCTGTCTCCACTAGTAAAAAGAGACACATGAGAAGACATGCCTTTCTCATCCCTGCTGGATATTGTGATGTCTGTTTGTGACACTTGGAACTGCTTTAGTCATCTTGTAACTGTGAGGGGAAATATCAAAACAGGCTAAAGGAAGCTTCATGTTCCAGGCAGTATTGTGCCACTCACTTAACCTCCAGACAACCGGAAGATGCCACATCCAGACTTGTTATGCGAACTTGCAGACTTTCCTCAATGTCAAAGGTATTTTAATTGTATACTTCATTACTTGTAGCTGGAAGCATCCTACTTACAGTATGATACAGTATGATCCTCAAATTTCCCGTTTTTGTGGGGAAAATGTGGTATGAAAGTATACAACTAAAATGTGGCATAGTTTTATATGTATGAAATTATATACACAAATATGAACGTGTATTAAGAATTTCTTGCAGGTTACACACAGGTGGATAATCATGCTTCTTCTAAGAAAAGAAAAGGTATGAGAAAAGAAGCACCACTTTTCACTTTATAGAGTTCTTGCCTGAGTTTGTTTTACAACAAATGTATGTTATTTATCTGAATTTAATAATAGATGCAAAAACAAAAAGTAAAGCTTAACTACCATTCATATATAGGGGAAAATAGCATCTCCATACTTTTTGGAAAAAATTATATATGTGATTATATATACATATATGTTGTTATTTCTGCTTTTTTCCAAAAATTTTGTTCACATCTTGCATCAGTCAGGACTTACTTGGTTGCCATGAAGAATGTCTTGGTTAAAATAACCACGCCAAGGAGGGTAGGTTTAGCACCTTTGTGGAAGACAAACTGGAGATGTGTATACTGTCAGGCATCTCATTATTGCTTCTCTGCTATTTGAGACTGGCCCATCCCTCTGGAAAAGTCACCTGGAGATTCTGACCTCTGCCAAATTCTCACAGCTCCATAGCCAGAGAAGTGAAGACTCTTAACACCCAGCACCAATTTGAAAATATCTTGTCAGCTTGGTGATATGCCCAGCCTTTTGACTAACACTGTGACAGGGAATAAAGCAAAATGATTACCCTCAATTAAGTATTTTTTTTCTTTTTATCTATTTTACTGAAGTATAGTTAATTTACAATGTTATCTTAGTTTCAGGTATACAGCAAAGTGATTCAGTTACATATAGAGAGGATAAATATAGATACTTTTTAAGATTCTTTTCCATTATAGGTTATTACAAAATGCGGAATATAGTTTCCTGTGCTATTCAGTAGGTCCTTGTTGGTTATCTATTTAATATATAGTAGTGCGTATATGTTAATCCCAAACTCCAAACTTATTTATTGATTGAGTATTGAGCCTCCCTATACCCAGGGTGCATCCAACAGACCTGGCTCCCTGGAGCTTATCTGTTAGTGGAAGACTGCTTTTATTTGTGTTCACTGCACAGCCTTCATCCTAGGGACTGACAGTTCTTTTGCATTTTCCTCTGTTACGTGAACCTTAATAACTTTGTCTGTCAGGCTTTGGCATCACAAAGGTACAGGAGAGGATGAGTGCAGAGCCTGTGACAATTTCCAGGCTAGGACTTGCAAAACTTAAATTGTCAACATGTTATTAAAACATACCTGTATATGAGTATATGAGTTCGCTGGAGCTGCCATAACAAAGTGCCAGAGTCTGCGTGGCTTGAAAAACAGAAATTAGCTTTCTCGCAGTTCTGGAGGAGAAACCTGAGATCAAGGTGACAGCAGGATAGGTTTCTTTTGAGGACTGTGAGGAAAAGAGCTCTCCCAAACCTCTCAGTTTGACTTGTAGATGGCTATCTTCTCTCCATGTCTTCACATCCTCTTCCCTCTGTGTTTGCATAGAAATTTCCTTGTCTTATAAGGACACAGTCTAGGGTGTACCTTAATGATCTTTAAATTAGAATATTTAATAATCTGTAAAGACCCTGTCTCCACCTTAGGTCTTATTTTAAGGTACTGGTGCTCAAGGTATGTATTTGAGTTGAGGGGGTATGCAATTCAGCTCATAAAAGCAAATAAGGTGAATACTCTTCTCATGGGATTGTACAACAGCATAAAAATATCATACCCAAAGTGATATTTAATAGGGGTAAATTTGAGAATCAAGGAAGCAGAAAGAAAAGACATAATTGAATGCTTGTTTGAGTACCTACCATGGCCCAGACACTATGGGGAGTTATTTTCCTACATTTGTCGGTTAACGATTCTAATAAACCTACTACCTTAGTTTAGTATGGATGGTAAACTCAAGTTTTCAGGATTTAAAATAATTTGTCAAAACCACAAAGATGGGATTTGAACAAATGTGTCTTTTACCATAGTCTGGGCTGTCTTCAGCCTTGTCTCACCAATAATGGCAAAGTGTGACCACATTTTTTTTAATTGAAATACAGTTGAATTACAAGATTATATCAGTTTCAGGTGTACAGCATAGCGATTCAGTATTTTTACAGATTAAACACCATTAAAAGTTACTGTAAGATAATGGCTAAAATTCTCTGATCTATACGGCATGTCCTCATTGCTTGTAGTTTGTATCTCTTGTCCCATACCCCTGTCTTGCACCTCCCACATTCCTTCTCTCCTCTGGTAATCACTGGTTCATTTTTTATATCTGTGAAACTATTTCTGTTTTGCCATATAAATTTGTTTGTTTTATGTTTTAGATTCCACATGTAAGTGATATCATACAGTATTTGTCTTTCTCTGTCTGACCTATTTCATTAAGCATAATATTCTCCAAGTCCATCCATGTTGCTGCAAAAGGAAGGATTTCATTCTTTTTCATGGCTGAGTAATATTTCTCTCTCTCTCTCTCTCTGTGTGTGTGTGTGTGTGTGTGTGTGTCACATTTTCTTTATCCATTCCTTTGTTGATGGATACTTGGGGTACTTCCATGTCTTGACTACTATATATAGTGCTGCTATTTTGTGTTTTTGTTGTCATACTTTGCATCTTCATGTTTATCTTTAAACTATTTATTGTGGTTATACTTGCTTTTACAATTTTTTGTCTTTTTGTCTTTTTCTGGCTTATTTAAGTGGTTGGTCCTCAGTTCTTCAATCCTTACTATATATTTGCCTTTCCTAGTGAGAATTTCCCTTTCCTATAGATTTTTACTTCTTTTCTACTTAGAGAAGACACTTCACATTTCTTTTAGCATAGGTTTAGTATTGATGAATTCTTTTAGCTTTTGCTTATCTGGGAAGTTCTTTATCTCTCCTCTATTCTAAATGATAATCATGCTGGGTAGAGAATTCTAGGTTGCAGGTTTTTCCCTCCCCAGATTTTGAATATATCATGCTACTCCCTTCTGTCCTGCAAAGTTTCTGCAGAGAAATCAGCTGATAGCTTTATGAGGATTCTCTTGTATAAGACTTTGAGTTTTTCTCTTGTTGCCTTTAGAATTCTCTCTTTATCTTTAAATTTTGCCATTTTAATTATGATATGTCTTGATGTGGGTCTTTTTGGGTTTATCTTGTTTGGGACCCTCTGTGCTTCCTACACCTGGCTATCTGTTTCCTTCTTCAAGTTTGGGAAGTTTTCAGCCATAATTTCCTCAATTACATTTTCGATCTCCTCTCTCTTCTCCTTCTGGGACCCCCATAATGCAAACATTGGTATGCTTAATGTTATCCCAGAAATCTCTTAAACTGTTTTTTTTTTAATTTGATTTTATTTTTGCAATTCTGATTGGATGATTTTCACTTTCAGATCACTTATGCATTCTTCTGTATCACTTAGTCTGCTATTCATTCCTTCTAGTGTTTTGTTCTGTTTTTTAAATTTCAACTATTGAATTCTTCATTTCTGATTTAGGTCTTTTTTTATATTTTCTAGCTCCTTGCTAAACATTTTACTGTGTACATCTATTCTTCTTCCTAATTCAGATATCATTTTTATGACCAATGCTTTGAATACTTTATCTGGGAAATTATTTTTATTTTATTTATTTTTTCAGGGGTTTTCTCTCGCCCTTCCACCTGACAGCAGTTCCTTTGTCTTTTCATTTTGCTCAATTTTCTCTGCCTTTATGAAGTGAAAAAATTACTTATTGTGGTCTTGAAGGGGTGTTGTTATGTGAGACTATCCCTGCACAGATTGAGTGTGCCCAATGTCTTTGGTGGGAGGACTGGATTTGATGTAGATGCAAATCACACCCTTCCTTGAGGTGTGCTGACAAGTATCACCTTGGCACATGGTGGGGCTAGAGATAGAGGGACTAGAGCTGGAGCCAGGTATCAGGCAGGGCTTCCCCCTTACTCAGTGGCTGTCACCACCCTGTTAGGGGCAGAATCTGATCCCAAGTTGCTGGAGCAGAAGCCCTGCAGATCTGGTCAAGCTGGCCACATCTCATCATCATCGTATTTGAATCACACATTACATTTTGTGAAATCATGCAATCTATATTTTCTCATTTGAACCACCTAACAACTCCAATGGTAAGATTAAATTTGGAAGAGAAAATTTTCAACGCAGGACTAACTCCAAGCCTAATACATTTTTAAGGCAGAGAGAAGTCTTGTAGTTATTGGTGAGTTATTTACAACTGCCTCTTATAATCTATTCTAGAGTCTTGTGTTCTATATTCTTATCCAAGTGACCTCAGTGGTTCTTCTGATGACCATTTCTGTAGTATTTGGAGGTGAGAAAACCACTCAAGCTACTCATAACAAAGAAAATTTACTTTAAAAAATATGCATCATATAAACTTCAATGTAATTTTTTTTCTTCTTAAGTCACAGAAGTCAAGTGTATACAGAAAATGAGATTTTATGAGTTAGAATAGTAACTATGTTGTCTATACCTAGAGACAGCTAAGTAAAGAAACTCTGTGCCAGATAGGGTTCTTTCAGTAGGATTTTGGGAGAAATAATGTATTCATTCTTAGCTGAAATGATGAGGTAATCAGATATGTCCAATTTTTAATCATATAGCTTTGTGATCTATAGTTTCACATCAGTGTCCCCTGTTATACCACAAAATTCTATTAGTTATACATAGAGGTGATATAATACAAAGTTTTATATTAAAAAAGATGGTAATTTGGGAAAAATAATTACATTTCTCATTTTCCTCTTTTGAACTGTGTGTTCCATTTTTAGCTGATAATTCTAGTTACCTTCAGAACAGTTAAAAATACTGATCTGCTTGCACTAGTCCCAGTTTTTCTGATAAAACAGGATGGGATGTTTAGTGGTGATGAGAGTTGGAATGTGTGTTCTTAAAATATTTTTCTGGGTCATTCTGATGATGGGGAAGTCTTAGAAACACTTTCGTAGACCATCTATATTCACTGTGGCAAATAATTTTTAGAATCATTGCAGGGGTAATTTAGAATCAAAGAAACACTCTGTTCCAATACACAAAATCACATTTGGTGAGACTGACATTTCTAGGTCTCTGCCAACCATAACATCTTAAGAGTGGATTATACTTAAAACCATCATCAGATTGGATTTTGGAAGCATTTTTCAACTGTGCCATCTCTGACCACTTGTAACAATTATGAATTTAAGAAAGTTACTTAGACTTTTTAGAATTTCACGTTCCCCATTTGCAAAGTGAACAATAATAATACTGACAAAATTTTTTTAAAAATCTCCGCTAGAATTTTATAGACTGTGAATTGGTATAAACATACATCCTTAATTTCTTTTTCTTGTGAATTATGCTACTATCAATCAAAAAGCAGAATCCATCTCCTCTTGGAAGCTTTTCTGATGCTCCCAAATCAGAACTAAACTGTCTCTTCTTTATACACTCAACGTACTTGGCTAAATTCTCTACTGAAGTATTTCACCTTCTATTTTGTATCAAAACGATTTGTGTATGTTAGTGATTCCCATTAGGTTTTAAGCATCTTGAGAGTGGATGCTTTTCCTTATTGTTTTGGTGATCCTCGGTGTCTAGCACAGGGTCTTATAAACTGTAGATCCTCAACAAATATTTTTTAAACTGCACTGATGAAGGCCTCAGGTTGTGAGATCCATGAAGTGACCACTTCTCTATTTTTTTATATAATGCTATCTGAAAACACCAGTGGAATTTCTTTGCTCCTTTGCAAAGTGGAAGCAACAAGAAACATTCTGAATCTATTCCTTTCCCTATGTCTAACCCTTCTGATTTATAAAAAACTCTAAGAAAAAAAAAAAAAGCCATACAAAGTAAATGTTCAGAAAGTTCTTAAACAACTGCTTTTACAACCCACTATAGCAATTTGGTAAGTAACATACTTGAACCAAATTTTACAAGTATTTTTTTATTGTTTTTAAAAGATAATTCCAAACTGTTAGCTACTTAATGCACTCATTCTTCTTAATGTCTCATATTTTCTAAATGTGCAAAATTTATGACCCAGAAGTAATAAAAATCCTTTAATATTCATTATTTTAACTTTTTTTCTAAAATTTATCTTTTAAATTATAAATAGGGTTTTTTTTTTACCAAAAATTTTCTTTTTCTAATTTTTAAAAGAACTGTCATTTTAAATTTGAAATTCTATAGCATCAGGAACATTCACAAAAATAGGTTTTTACATCTTATTTCTGCTTGTTAAATTGTATTTATTAGATTTTTTGTCATAATACCTACAACATGTGAGCACACAGAAATTCAAGAGCTCCTCTTAAATAACCAACATGAATGAGAAATCACCTGGAACATGGCATTCTCAACTCAAAAAAGAGAATTACAATAAACTTAAGCTACAGAGCTCTGACTTGGAGCCTGCGCCACTGAGCAGTTTAGGTACAATCTAAAGACTCAAATGAATACTTCAGCCACTGTCATTATCAGATCAATACTCTACTGCAAGAAAGAAAGATACTGTATCTGTAAAAGGCACGTCCAGTTCTGCCTCCCAGTGTGCATGCAAATGATCAGACTGGCACATAAGAATCACTAAGAACACAGAAGGAAAACCCAGGGTAGTAAGTTGGCTGCAGACTAGACAGTGCCAGACCAGATAAGTGGAGAAAGCTTTCTGGGATATCACCAAGAAAAAGAAAAACTGAGACTGATAGATTATTAGACAAGTTTGGCTTTGTGGAAATCCAGCACAAGAGCAGTGCCAAGCAAAGGAAATAAAAGAGCCAATTAAATACTGAAAAAAGTACAAAATTCTGGTGGAAAGGAAATAAACTCATACTAAACTGCTTGGCTCAGCAATAAATACAAAAACACAACAACAACAACAACAAAAGATACGTCTTTTTAAGGATGAAACCTCTCAACATGGAATTAAAAGTGAGTTACAACTGTATTTCAAGGACAGAAAGAGGAGACACATGTTTGGATGTCATGGGTGATAAAAGAGAGCTAAATTCTAAATTCTAATTCCTAAATAGTATACAAATGAGATGGGAAATTTCTAAAACTGAAAAATTAAGAAATAGCATAAGTATTTTAAAGACTAATCATGTGAATAAAGGAGTAATAACTTTAAGAGTTGCAAATGGTTATCAATGGAAACTGGGCTGGGGAGACCAGTTTTTCTTTATATGAACTACTGTTAAAAATGGTTAAAAATAAATAAATAAAATTTAGATATAAACAAACTTATCAAAATAACGAGACATGTCACACTCAACCCATTCATGTCTGTGGACACCTACCCTCACGGGGCTCGTGGTGCACACAATCTAAGGCTATGTACACACCCTCTAACTCACCAACATCTGTTCGGGCCATCAGCATCTGTGAGTGTGGAGAGCCTATTTAAAAGAAAGCATTAGAAATTAGGTGTGGCGGAGAAATCAGTCATCCAAGTCAGCACTTTCATAATTTGACACTTGAATGGGGGCTTCCACCAGATCCTCCTCACAAGGCAGATACTGCTATTACCATTTTCCAGGTGGTCTAGGTGAGACTGAAGAGATGAACTGATTTGCCTAAAGCCACAGACCTGGGAAAGATGGGGGTCAAGAAGCTCCACTGAGGTCTGGTACCAAGTCCCTGTTGGCGCCTGAACCAAGCAGCCCTCTTCCCGTGAGACAGGAAGACCCTTTAACTGTCACTGAGGCATCTGGTGGTGAGCTTTACAAAGTGACGTTCTGTCCTCACAGTAACCTGCAAAATGTGATCAGGAAGGCAATACTGCCTTCTAATTGAGGAAACTGAGACAGATGCCCGAGTTCTCACTGCTGGTTAGAGGGAGAGTCAAGCCCGACACGGACCATCATCCAGCTCCAGGACTGCTCACGTGGGGGAAGTCACAGCCAGCGGGAGAGAAGGACCCGTGAGCCCTGAACCGAACCAAACATAGCTGGTCCAGATAGAGCACTGGTTTGGAATTATTATATTTGAAAAGTGAGTTTGTTTCAAATTTGGTATAAAGTTTTAACCTAAGCATCTTGCCTTCTCTTCCTTTGCCATAAAGGTCAACTTCAAATTCCACTGAAGTGAAGTCAGCACTTCTTATTCTTAGGCACTTTCGCTTACAGCATCCCAGTTATGACTCCGAACAGCTCCGTGGGATCAGCATTGTCAAATGGAGACATGGAGGGGTTAAGTGACTTTCCCTTTACATTTCCAATGAACTCAGCTCATCAGGGTTGCCCTAGTGCAGAATCTGAAGGTTTATTAGTCTATAATGTCATATGATTTCTACACAGATCCCAAACTGCAAACAGAAAAGAGGTAAGTACAATGTGTTAAGAAGCTCAAGTAATTCTGATTCTCATCCCGCCAATTTAAGACATAAACTGCCTACTTCTTCACCAAGACAAGAGACAGACTGGTCAATTATCTGAAGTTTCTAGTGTACGCTCTTATGTGATTTATAATAATAGAGTGCATAAAATACACCAGGAACAATTCCAATAAATTTCTATGAATTCACTTAGTCACTATAACAATCCTATGATATAGCTACTAATGTTTAATACAAAAAGAAACTGAGTCACAATTACAGAGAAATTAGACAATTTACCCAGGTCCTCACAGCTAGTCATGGTAGAACCAGAATTCAGATACAGGTTTCGGGAACAAAGCCTTTAACCACTATCATCTACTAATTTTCTACATACAGTGTGAGAAGCACACGTCAACAAAATAGTATCCTAACTGCTTTTTGTACTTTTTTGTACTGATTTCCCCTTACTTCAGTGCTTCTATGGTACAGCTAAGGGAATGATTGTTTTAAAACACAGATATGAACACATAACTCAATTGTACAAAAATAAATGAATGAGTCCTCACTAACTCTTTAATATAAAAAAAAATTCTTTCAACCCGTTTCCCTCTGCCTTGCTCCACCCCTTTGAGATGTAGTGCTGCTCACTGATCTGGGACCACATGACAGCAGCAGACAGCGACAGGACTCAGGACTCTGAGCATCTATTTTGTTCCAGTGCAGAGCTGGTGACAAATAGATCTGAAGTTACCTCAGCTCTGAAATTTCACAAGGAAGGAAATTTAGGAAATAAGGAAAAACACACAGCCCACATCTATTTCTTCCACCAAGGTGACGGTTTGCTGTTTCTACATAATGCAACTCAAGAGCCTAATAATTTTTAAATAAATTTAGATCAACTCAGAATTAGCTAAACCCACGCTTCCAGTTGCAGTTAAGTTTTCCTCTTGCAGATTTCCATAAAAGGTATCTGTATGTCTGTGCGTGTGTGTGTGTGTACGTGCATATGTGTGCGCATGTGTGTTTGTGTTTGAGAGAGTCCAGTTGCTATGGAATTTACCTATTATGTGCCTTCATAGCAACTCAGTGAAGGAGGTTTCATTGTTCCCATTTTGTGAATGAACATAGTAAAGCTCTGAGTGTCTAAGGTAACAGACAAGAGAAAAGTGGCACATGTCAAAGGACTGAACACCTTGGCAGTCTCTGTATTTAAATCATACATAGATTCCTTAGTGATGACTGAAAGTGTCAAGTAACAAATGATTAGCAACTAATAGTCTGAGATTTTCATTCATCTAAACACAAAGTCTCTATCACAGAATTCAAGTTGAAGACTGTCATTTTAAGGCCGCAACACAACATCTAAACAGACAGCATCTGAAGATGCTGGAGTAAACATCTGTATTTTAGGCAGCCTTGAGATTTGCCATTAATAATTGACAGAGCAAGTCATTTTACCATTCAATAATTTAATTCAGAGTGCATTTCTGGGTTTGGATTTTGCTGCTTTGTCACATGGTTCCGTACTCTTTTAGTCTTCCGTTAAAACTATTTCTGTTCATGCGACTGGCATGAGGTTCTCCTAAATGTGTACGGGAAAGCACCCCCCACCTGCAATTTAAACCTGTGTGTTCTAAAGCACCTCTCATGCTCTTTGATGTTACACTGCAGTGTGTCTCATTGAACAACCTTTTGAAAAACCTTCAATTTCTTTGGTCAGAGATTAGAGCATTTGATGTCATACATAGACAATAAAATCCTTTTTATCTCAGTGGTATTTCATTATACCTTGTGACTCCGAAACAAAACAGGCTTAAAGTCAAGCCAAGACAAGTCTTTAAGATTGCTATGATAATGCTAATATGCCCTTTAAAATTGAGGCCGGTTGGGAAATTGAAAGGGTGACAAGTGGAACCAACTTGCATCAAACTGGCATCACGCCAGGCGTTGGCGTAGCCTAAGTGACAGCTGCAGCATCTGGAGGGAGCTTGATAAGAAAATCCTGTTATAATACTGAGCTGGTTTTCCTTAAAGTACATCTTATATGATTTCATAGGTGCCATATTTTATTTTGGAACAAAATTTATTTCTTTTTGAACCTGAAACACTCTTGTCCGTAAGCAAATGTGAAGAAAGTGGTATTTGGCTGTCCTTTGGCAAAAGGAAAACCCATGTATATTTAATTAGGCCCTTTACCTGAGGGATTTTCGTTATGAGAACAGTGTGAGACTGTAACTTTGGGTGGCAACGTAGATGCTGTCAGAGCATTCAGACCAGAGTTCAACAAAAGAGCTGCTATCTGTGACAGTTGTTACGATGCACTGAGTCCCCAGACAGCAAGTGATGAAGGAGAACCCAGTCGCAGTTTCACTCCCAACTGAGCATCTTCTTTGGACAGAAGGCAGTGGGGTAACTTCCCAGCTGTTCTTACTCTGGCTTACGGAGTATGATAAGGATGTCCCTGCACCCCCGTGAGCCTCTGCTCATCGCGGTGGGAAACACTCTAGGCCAAGACTGTTCTATTGTCAGCTCAGCCTAAAGCTCCAGGCTGTGAATCTACACTGAAGGAGATGCCTCTCCTCCCAGGGACCAGAAAAACCAATGGTCTCTCTTCTTGTCTTCATTTATTCAATATGACTTTATTAAACAACCCCTCTAAGACAGGCACTGTGATTCTGTGATTTGGACTTCTTAAAATAAAATTAATATCATAAGGACTCTCTCCCTCAGCTCCCAGACTCCCTGAAAAGGCAGCTATAGAAACAGACAGTTGCAGTGTGGCATGGTAAGAGCGTCAGCAGAAGTGTGTACAGAGAATTCCCACCACTGCAGCCCTTCTTGGCTTCCCCACCCTGTGGAAGATGTACACTCTTATTTTTTAAGTCTCCAGATCTCTTCTCCTAATTTCAGGGAGACTCTTCCTTAAAATGTGTGGGCAGCTATGACCTATGACCCCTTGGAATTTTGACTGATCCTTTGTAAACATTAATAATCTGTCACTTCTATGAAAAAGTCCAAACTCAAGAATTGGAAGGTGTATAATCTAAAAAGAAAATGAAAATGGGTCTGGAAAATTTCTAGTCATTGATGGGATATATTCTACATTTTTTAAAAATCGCAAACCTAAGTCATAAGAGGGAAGGCATGAAGTTTGGAATATGTAAATGTATTACTTTAGTCTCTTAAATCCTTTCTGAAATAAGAGGCATGTACAAAGAAACTCCTAAATACAGGATTAGGACATGATCATTGCACTCATAGAAAGATGGTACAAAAGGAAAAGAATGGAACAGAACAGAAAACTAAAAATAACTGCTTACAGATGGTATATCTGATATTGGCAATAAAGAATCAGCTGGCAGCAGTTCACCCCAAAACCAAGATTGACAATAATCCCTGATACATGTAATAATATTGAGTAACATCGATACCATGGGCATATTATCTTTCAGAGACTCATCAGTGGAGATGGTTGGGAGAGGTGGGTGATTTATCATTAAGTCTTAGTGAGGATCTTAGAAAACGCTTGCTTCAGAGATGAATGCTACCGTTTCCTTCCCGCTCTGTGTTGTCCACTCTCCCATCTTGGAAACCTTTATGCCAAGGTGTAGACACTTCTATTCCCTGTGCTATAATGTCCTTCATTTCAAAGAAGCTTAATGAAGCTTGCTTGATTAGCTAGTTGATCCAAAAATATAGTACAGGTACTAGAACCGCCTTAGAAGTCTGCTGCCTTCCACTAACACTGAAAGGAGGCCCCTCTTCATTGCAGTTATTTGATCCACAAAAGGAATGGGACATTTTCGAGACACTTGGCTCACAGGCTTAATATTTTAACCTATTTCACTGACTACTGACTAGGAATACTCCCCTATAAAGTATTCATCACCTACTGCAGGAATTTATTCATCTTAGTATGTCATGAATGTATTACAATTAGACATTTTTCTTTTTACTAACACTTTCTCTTGGTACCCTGCGGTTCTGAAAAAGAGAGCCCAGTAGAAAGAGAAATAGAGAGGTTTCTTGGCATCCCGATTTTCATAAATTCCTGACTGTGAATTTTGCTTCTGACTTTAATTAAAGTATCTTGTAGTTCTCACATTTTGTCAGCCAGCATGGACATCCCAGCTCTCTATCGCTAGGAGGTCATAATGCATCCCAGCGCTTGCATTAAAATGCATGCTGAGAAAATGAAATTCCTGGCACCAAAAGTTTTTCCTGCTCTCATCATCCACATTTTTTTCCCTTTGCTATTTTTATTTTATTTGTATTGTAGAATCATCTTGTTATACCACCTATGGGACCTACTACCTTGCAGCAACAAAGGAAGTATCTGTCAAATAATGTACACTGGCTAAAAATGAAAAAAAGCATCAGCTGAGTTTGGGATATTATCCAGATCCTTTACTGTGACCCAGTCCCATCCATTCCTTTGTCCTGAGCCAATTACACTCTGCCTGAGCTTAGGACCAACTTCCTCTCTTGACCAAGCTCCATGCATATTGCATGACTCCAACCAATTTTAGCTGGTTGTGTCCCCAGGAAGATTCACATATTATTTGTTCCTTTGGATGAGCAGTCATTCAGCAACCATTACCCAGTTGTTTAGTAGTGCCTCAGGACAGGATTCACATCCAGAAATGTGTGGGCATCCCACACACTGCCAGCTGTTTCTTTGCTACATGATTACAAGGCTGTGTGCTCTAATCCACCATGCCAACTCTAAAATAGTGTAGTCATTCTAGTGTCGGGGGAAGCACCTCACTGGAGATGGAGATACAGATATAGGTATAATTATTGCCTAATCAACAGCTATTCCCAATTCTCTCCTTAGCAGACCGAAATCCTCTCTTGTTATCAGGTATCCATGATCTTAGTAGAGATGAAGGACCCCCAGCTCCCAGGACCCAAGATGAGAATTTGATTGGCCCGTGTCAATTGTGATGATTTCATTTACCTTAATTGTGAGTAGTTGAGTCTCGGGCATGTGACCCAGTTCTGGGATGTGGACACTGAGGGAATTTCTGTGAGACTTTGGGAAGGAGTTGATGATTTAAAAATGAAATGTATAAGAGGGAAATCTTCCCAAATATAATTCATCAAGTCTGTGTATGATGCCAGGAAGTACTATAGCGGTCACGTAAATGCTGGGGGAAGCTCACCGACATGCTGAGCGAATCAGGTCAGTGTACAGACAGTGCCCGCAGCAGGGTCACTGACGACGTTCTTGAACTGCTCAATTAACCAATCGTGGATACTGCTTACCTCTGGTTTTCTCATCATGTAAGAATATAAATGGCCTAATTTTTGTGAGTAATAAAAAGTGGGTAAATATGCCACTCAGTTGGATTTTTCTAGCACTTGTAGCTGGAAACATTCTAGCAGTCACAACCTGCGCATCCAATGGACAATCCTCTTTCTTCTCCTGTTTTCAAAGCCTCAAAGTTCAACCATTCTCAGTATCCTGGGAGTGAGGATGAGCAATTGCCTACTTCTCTAAATTTTATTAACCAAGCATTATGTCTATGTCTCCTCTCCTATGATGACAGCTAGGTTAAAAATAAAATTCTTATCTTTGACAGCATTTTATAGAATTGGAGTCTAAAAACTAGAGTAAGTCACTAAGGAAGATGCCGATAGTGTCACAGGAAAAAATTATCCAAAATAAGTCATCCAGTCCAGGAATGTCTGAAGCATTTACTGAAGAAGGAAACCCTAGAGGGCTCAGAGAAGCCAGTAATAACAAGGAGTAGCAAGGTGGAATTTGCGAAGCCCACAGGAGGTGGAGCACGGTGAGTGCTCTAATACTGGGCTGGGGAACTGGGCAGGATTAGCTGAGTGACTTGTGGTTCCCCATGCAAAGTGAAAATGCAGGGCTCTTTGTTCAGACATTGTTAAGACAGAGCTAGCAGAGCACTAAACCAAGCACAGAGTTCCAGAAGGAGCCTTAGAAAGAGGGAGGCCCTGAGCAACTGCACGGGTTGTACACCCATGAAACCAGCCTGGAGGCTGGATACACCTAAGAGGTGTGGGTCTTGCCAGTCCACGTAAGGGTATTGGGACGGGGTGGACATGGTAGTGAGGTTATTGGTACAAAATGAGGGTGGGCCCCAGAAAAGCTTTCTTAGGCAGAGTTTATTTCCAGCCCAGAGCTAGTTCTAGGCTTGACCCTATCATAGACTCTTTATGAAAATCACACAATGAAATGCTATTAAAATGACAGGAAAATACTTAATGTACAATGTTAACAAAGGTAGTCATGTACAAAATTATATGAATGCATCCGTATTTGTGGGGTGTGTATACAAATGTACTGAAGGGAAGTACATGAAAATTTATTAATAGTACATGTATTGTTTACTAAGCTACCATAAGAAATACCACAAAGTAAGTGGCTTAAAAACGTAAATGTATTGTCTCCCAGTTTGGGAGGCGAGAAGTCTGAAATCAAGATGTCTGCTAGGTCAGTTTCCTCTGAGGGCTGTGAGGGAAGGGTCTGTTCAGGGCCTCTCTCCTTGGCTTGTAGGTGGCTGTCATTATGTTCACATGGCATTCTCTCTATATATGTGTCTGTCTCTAAATTTCCCTTTTTTATAAGGACACTGGTCATGCTGGATTGGAGCCCACGCTAATGAGCTCATTTTACCTTGTTTACTTCAGTAAAGACACTATCCCCAAATTAGGTCACATTCTGAGGTACCAGGGGGTTAAAAATTCAACATACAAATTTTAGAGGGACACAATTCAACCCACATGACAGGTCAGCTGTATGATGGAATATCGTTTTTCTTTATATGTTTTCATAGCTTTCATGGATCATTAAACCAGTTTTTTAATGAGAAAAAAGTTGTGAAAATATGCAGTTTAACCATGTTCTAAATAACAGGCTCAATAAAATATCAATAATAAGATACTGACTGGTTAAGAGTCTTGGTGAGGAATATGGAGAAATAACATATGACGCATAAAATAACTATCATGCAGGGTGAACACTTCATAGCACCTAGGTAGGTAATTCATTAGAGTAAAGGACTTCTATGAATAGAATCTTACACCCTTAAGAATAACAATTCCAACTCTCAACCTTTACATTTTACCCTCTTCCACACAACTTCTCCCCCGACTGTGTTGATCCAAGAGTCCAGCTTTACATATAAAACCACACCATACACTTACCCATCCCAAGTTCTAGAATCCCATACCAAGTGTGTCCAGCACATTCTAAAGAACAAACTCAAACTCTGTCATTAGATAGAAAGTTGCAAGACAAGCATCTATTCAGAAATACGTTTTCCTCTTTCGTATGTTTTAAGAGTCCAACAAGCCTACATTCTCATAGAACTTAATCACTTTGGAGCTGTGGATTCATAGTAACTACTTTGTAGGATCATTGTAAGAATGACTATTAGGTATAATTTTCATTTTTCTATTCCCTCTGTCAAATATTTTGTATTCAGAACTCACAGTGTATACAACACAGTGTAGGATATATTTGTTCGTGATTTTTTGAGTAGAGTAACCTGTGAATATATTTAAGGCAGTGGCTCAGTTGTTTGGGGAACTAATTAAACTTTTTTATGGAAATTTATACAGACTCAATCCCCAAATCCCCATTTGACTGTGTGGTGTCTTATAAGAAACAAACACTGTCCAAGAATATAAGCTAGCCAATATAGTCTCTGGGAAGAATTAAACACACACACACACACACACACACACACACACACACACACACGAAGTTTCAGCAAATGCCAAGATCACTAAAAAACATTTTGGATCATTTCAAAAGAAGTTACAAGAACATGTCACCCATCAAAATCAAAACTCTTAGCTGTCACTGAAATTTCAGAAGACAAATTGAAGCTGCCAAAATCTTCTAGAAACCCTATTCACTTCAAGGTTGAATATAGCCTTTGCACTGCTTCTTAATTTAGTAACAACAAAAATATAGATGGAAACTATAAACATAAAGTTAGACTCATCTAAGAGTTTAATTGCTCAGCATTATGATTTTCTAGACACTATCGTATATTTTAGCTGACATTAACAACAAGTTTCCTTCAATTGACATTCATAATATAAAGCAGCAACTTTAGCTAGAGATATCATCTATTAAATCATACCCTGACAATGACATTTGTCTTTTGTTTGCCATTATGGAAAATAACATTTGCTTGTTACATTTATTTTTTTACAAATATGGTAATGAAAGATCAAATCTATATCTCCATAGCAATGTGACAGTATAGGAACTGATGTGCCTTCTACATAGGGTTTCAACATTCAAAGTCAGGAAATACTACTGTCTTCAGCGTCTGAATGTGGATAACATCTTCGTGTTGAATCACTGTCATGTACTTTTTAATGGAGGTTGAGTGGCTACTATGTGTGAAGCTGTGTTTTGCAGGAGTTAAAAATATACAGCCCCATCTCCATTCTTCAGTACAATCACAGTCCAGTAGAGGTGATAAGGCATAGGAAAATTATGTTTCCAGACAATATAACTGCTTTTTAATTGATGCAAATAAATAAATATGAAGATTTAAATAATGGAGAATACTTTTCTGTGCAGCACAATTGTGAAAACCTTCAAACAGAAATGCTGGCTCTTAAGAGATGGCTCTTAAGATTTCCATAGGAGCCTATGAGTAAGAAGGAACTCCTGACAAATGGAATATTTTCAGCCAATTCATAGAGAGAGCAAAGTACAAGAAGTATTTGAGAAACAGCCAGAATTATAGTTGGACAGGAAGGAAAGGGGGCTGAAAATTAGGAGAGTCAAGATCATGGGCTAGGAAAAGGAGAGAGAAGGCAAAAGACCAAAGGGTGGCTAATCAAAGAGGAGCAAAAATGCATCTCCCACAAGTATTCTTCCTTCTAATACTTGCCATTTTGTCCCTTGTTTTTTAAGTGGGGCTGGCCTTGGATGCACAAGGTACTGTCAACAAGCAATTCAGATTTCTGAAATTTCAGAAGTTATGCTTTCTTTTTTCCCTGATGAAAATACTTTATAACAAAGGAACATTTTATGTATTATTGATCATCTTGGTGGAAGTGAGTTTACCAGTCATGGGAATTTGATCTGAAATAGAAATAAGAGATAATGACTGAAATAGCATAACTTAAAAAAAAAAAAACAAACTGCTCTCTTTCATTAGTTCAAGTTTTAGAGATAAACTTTTATGTCTAGTCTTCTGGACTCAAAATTTTGATTTTTAGTAGATTAAACAATTGCATTGTCACACACATACATATATACATGCACACACACACGGTATCTCTGTTACCATTCATTTTAGCCTTAATTTTGAGCAGGACTTGATACATTTGACAGAAATCAGCAGGCAATTCTGAGTTTCAATAATGAATCAAAATGTTTCACACTTGTTTATGGTACAACATTTAAATCAGTATGATGAAGATGGCCTGTTTTATGCTAACAATTAACTCAGTATATAAATGAGAACAAAAAAATTAACAATTGACTAAGCATTGTTTTTTTCAAAAAAAAGTTTAAATTTTGTCTCATTTCATACCCTATCTTGTATTTTTATTAGATATCTCTCCTACTAGATATCTTGTATTCCAAATACTATAATTCCATCTCTCTGATACTAAATTAATTAAATTACTTAAAATTAGTTCTATGACTTCTGGTAGTTACATAAGTTTTTTGAGCCTCAACTTTCCTATTTGAAAAAAAAGTGATACTCTTTAAAATGGAACCACTCCACCCATCATCCCATGTTTCTGAATTTCTACATTGTACCTTCCTTCTATGAAAAATGACAATCTCAGTTGCTCTTTTCAGTACCAGATTGTGCCATTTGTACATTATGATAATTAAAGTAATGATCAGAGGCGAAATTTGCAAGTGCACATTTTGGTGTGAGTACATTTCTCATTCCTCCCCTTCTGGCTTGGGAGGACGCACCAGCACGCTCATGCCAGCCGTTGAACTTAGAAGGCGTTCCGCCTGTGAGCATCCTAGATTTTTTACTTCACAATGGCTTTATCAGTTTTCACAGCTGCTGGGTAATGCAAGCTCCTAAGAGACTCTAAGAGACACTTAGACACCTGTCAAGCCAGGTGCACTGGGACAGCAATTGCCCAAGAAATATCTAGGTTGGCATGGAGTCAATTCCTTCTCTACCCTAAAAAAAAAAAAAAGAAGAAGAAGAAGCAGCAGCAGCTAAAGAGATTACATTGAACTAACAGGACCCTTTCCCATCCAGACATTTTTACAGGCACTGAAAAGACATAAGAGTGTGCTTTTTAAAAATCCAAAGCAAGGCTAAAGTCACAATCCAGAAATGAAGCTTACCCAGCCTGTTCTGAAATGCTACCTAGTTGTTAATCATTAATGAGACGCTAAATTTATGAAACCTTGAAGTGAAACAGAAGACTAAGATTTTGGCATCAAGTTTCATTTGAATCAACTTTCTGGAGGAAAAACAGCTCAGTAAGTTGGACTGCAGGCTTCTGGGGCTACCCCAGGGCATCAGTGTTGTTCCAGAAAATTACACTATATCATCAGCATATATGTGCACAAGGGAGAAAACATATTAGACTGTAAGATAATCGTCAAGCAGAGAAAATAAAATATGCCCTCAGGCGCCCCATTTGTAATTCCTTTGAATCTATGCTCACAGGGCTTTCTTTCCTGTACAATTCCTCAAGTTAATGAAAACCACTTTATGCAGTCACTACAAGGCCTCAGATTTCTGAAGCTGTGTAGGGAAAATTTATGGCCTCCTAAAGCAAATGCCTTAGAGAGGTCAATAAAAATTGCTCCCGTCCCACAGTCTTCATCTGTTGCGCTGGAGGTGCCATGGGTGTCACGTCCTGGGCGATTGGTTTGCTGTGAAGCCTGACCAGGAAGGAGTCAGCAAGTCCTTTGGCTGCAGTCATTTGAAATGTGTACGTATACTTTTTTTTTTCAGAAACAGAACCAAAATAGGGCTTTGCTGAATCAAGTCTCTTAATTTCCCTTCTGTGGATGTGGACTACACTGGCCCATCTCCCAGACTGAATAAGGGAAGACCTCAGATCAGAGGTATTTACGTCAGCTGTTAAAGGAATTGCCAAGTAGAGAAATCTGGGCTTTTCTCTGAGCTTGTATCTCAACTTAGTGTTCACCAGGAAATAATTCCAAACATGCCCATGCATAATTAATCTCCCTCCACCAAATATTTACACTCATGACTCTTGTGTGCATTTATGAGCATAAGGTCACAGTCCCTATCACTATCACCCAAAGAGGCATTGATGGGGAATAGAACAATAATAGTCTGTTTGTCATCAGAGTTCTACTGGTATAAGTGTTTATAGTTAACTAAGTAGATAGATAGATAGATAGATAGATAGATAGATAGATAGATAGATAGATAGATATAGATACATACCACTTAGGTGTTTATCTCCATTCTCTAAGAAAACCTTTCCAGATGTTTCCAGAGATGAATTCCCTAGTTATGTATGTACTAGACAGAAGAATTGGCAGATATTATTCTTCTGACTACAAGCACTTTGTGTATTAGTCAGGGTTCTACAGAAAAACAGAACCAATGGAAGATTAGATAGCCAGATAGATAGATTGGTCATGGGAATTGGCTCGCAGTGATTACAGAGGTTGAGCTATGCCAAGTTGTGCCACCTGCTCGTTGGAGGACCAGAAAAGCTGGAGGTATAATTCAGTCTGAGATGGAAGAAGTGAACCCAATGTTTCATGGGGTTGCTGGCCCTGAGTCCAACAGCCTGAGAGCCAGGAGCTTTGATGTCCAATATCTGAAGGCAGAAGAATATGAACATCCCAGTTCAAGAAGAGTGAGAATTTGTCCTTCCCTCACCGCCTTGTCCTATTTAAGCCCTCAACAAATCGGATGATGCCCACCCACCCTGACGAGGACAGACTTTCTTTACTCAGTCTATCTAGTCCTACTTAGGGCAAAAAGACAATAAAAGAAAACAAAAGTATGCATATTGAACATTGAAATGGCTAAAAACACCAAAAAACAAACCAAAATACTCGACAATACCAGTTGCTGCTGGGTAAGCACAGCAACAGGAGCTCTCATTCACTGCTGTTGCGAATGCAAAATGGTGCAGCCACCTTGGAAGATTCTTGGGCATCTTCTTGTAAAACTAAACATAATCTTACTATACAATCAAGTAATCACACTCTTAAATATTTACTTAACGGGGTTTGAAAACTGATGTCTGCACCAAAATCTAAATGTGAAAGTTCTTATCAGTTTTATTCATAATTGCCCCCAACTGTAAGCAACCAAGATATCCTTCAATAGATGACTGGATAAACACGACACTGTAATGGTGAATATAAAACACTATGCATTTGTGTGAACCCATATGATTTTATGGCATGAAGAGTGAATCTAAATGCATACAAATTTTTAAAATTATTTCAGAGATTAGGAGAATCCAAGGATCAAATACAAAAACAGAAAGAAAAAAAAAACAATCTAACAACAGTATTAAAAATGTATAAAGCAATTTTACTGAACAGGAATAACGCATTAACATAATTAACTAAGGAAATGAACAGTCTGAAAGACTAAAGACTAAAGAAATATATATAAGCATTATACTCTAGTTAATAAAATCAGCTCCCATGGGGATACTGGTTAACAACTCAGATATCACTCCATCTTCATGCTAGAATTAAATTAAGTAAATGGATAGTTTCTCATTGCTAGAGTGGGACTTTATAGATAAGCAACATGTGGAGGCTATAATGATCTAAAATGTAATGGATTAGAGTTGAAGAGATCAATATGAAATCATGTTTGGCTTAATATAAAGATAGAAATATTTATAAATATTAGGTCAGTATAGACACATATTTCTTTGCTCTGTCAGCTGAGAGAGACTAGAAGCAATTATGACCCGGAAACAATGAGCACTTCTAGTGCCTAGATCTTTGTTTTCTAATATTTTTTCAATAAGAGGAAACAGGTTTCCTTAGAGAAATGGCTGATTCTAAGACTAGGCAGAAAATACAAAAGATAAGCAGAAGCATCTTGTAATGCCAGAAAGTAAAGAAGTGCTTGAAAGACTCCCACAATGATGGAGTTACATCAAAGGGATACAGGACTCAGCTAAAATAGTTCCCGATGGTCAAATTTGGAAGAATTTAAACTGTACAATAAAGTTGTATTGGATTATAACCCAAATGTAAAATATTCAAGAGTCCATACTGATATAAATGATTGAACAAATAGGTGAGAATAGACAGAATAATTCCAACGTTCAAGATATTCAATGAATAAGTTGAAAAATTAGTTCAACGGACTGAATGTTTGTGTCCCACCCAAAATACATATGTTGAAATTCTCACCTCCACGGAAGGGGCTTTGGAAAGTAATTAGATCATGAAGGTGGGTCCTCATCAATAACATTAGTGCCCTCATAAAAAGGACACTGGAAAGCTCTCTCATCCTGTTTTCACCATGTCAAGATACAATGAGAAGATGGCCAATAGACAAAGAATTTTAATAGATGTTTTTCCAAGGAAGATATATAAAAGGCCAATAAGCATATGAAAAGATGTTTAACATCTTGTGTTACTAGGGGAAAAACCATGATAAGACACCACTTCACATCCATTAGGATGGCTAAAATCAAAAAGGCAGACAATAAAGATGTGGAAAAATTGAAACCCTCCTACTTTGCTGGTTTGATTATAAAATGGCTCAGCCATTTTGAAAAAGTTTAGGTACTCCTCAAAATGTTAAATGTAGAGTTGCCAGTTGTCATATGACCCAGAAATTCTAATCCTAGGGAAAAAAATAGTACATCCACATTTGGGTGTTATTGTTTTTATATTTGTATCAAGCCTAATTAATGAAAATCTACATACTTTTTGAATAATATCTTGATATACTCTCCATTAATAATGCCTTCACTAAAATCTACACATAATCAACAGAGAAACTAAAGAAAATCCAAAAATGAGTTCTAATTAAAGGCAATTTATGTAACCCGTATTTGCATACATACAACTCTTGGGCAAACTGTTAATTGCTTTGAATGGCTTCACAAATAATCCTTGAAAATAATTTATGCATGGCCCTTGTAGAAGACTACTGTCTTCAATCTAAATCTGGTTGTTTGTATTCTGATAATTTAAATATAAAAACAAAATAACTTAAATTATATAATCCATAAATATCTCAACAATCTCTGGTTATCATTAAAATATTTAACACTACATACTGGGAAAAGATTAACTTTCAGACTGATATAAGACCATATTGATCAAAACTAGACTATCTATGAATATTGGAATGATTTCTTTCATGGAAGAGGGAAACCACTGTTTTGATGTAAACATTCTTTTTCTCCACTTCTACCAAATATAAAATAAACAAAGATGCTATTTACAAATCAACAAGAATAGTAGATTATATGCAGACTTGTACTATTCATCAAATTTCAGATACATAATTTCAACTAACTGCAGGTTGGACACATTAATATGAGTATCAAATTTTACATATTCAAAACAAAATTTATTATCTTTCGTATGAAATTTTATTCTCTTTTCATCCTGTCTTAATTAAGAGTGTAGAATTGTTTAGCCATTTATCCATTTAAGTCACAGAGTCCTAGTTAATCTCTGCAATGTCTCTTGATCAACTCTGCAGGCAAGAGACTATGGAGGTAAAGTCATAGGATCCTGCACACCATATATAAGTAGGAATAGTTATCTTCTAGATGGATATTTTAAGGAACATAGTTTTATTTCCATAATGAAAGTTGTGAATATGTACAACTTTGGTGCAGATTTTTAAACATCTGATTGTTTTTTTATTTTCTTTACTATATCAACAAATTTAAATACTCATCCTGCTTCCCCCCACAACTTTTCATTCTAAAAGTTTGATTTGATGGGATATAGCCCCAGGTACAACCTATTTTGCCAGTAGCATTTGTATTAAAGATCAAATGTAGAGTTTTAAAGGTGTTTTTTTTTAATGTTTGAATGCTGTGATGTTTCCTTTTTAAAATTTTTACTCAAAATATATGGAAAATAACATATCATCTTCAACTTCCTCATTTCAATTGACCTCTTATTTTATAGGTACTTCTATAATCCCTACAGGGAGTTTAATTCTACTACATATCAAAAATACTTTCAGAATACTTCAATATTCATAATTGCTTTTGGACAAATAACTTACCCACTATTTAAGTAATGTTAACCTTTCTCTTACTGACTCAAACATCCAGAAGTTTTCTTCATATAAAAAAAAAAAAGAGATGTGGCTATTTTCATGGTGCAAAGAGTATTATATCCTCTAGAAAAGTAGACAAATATTGTTTATTCTTAATAGGGAAATAAATACTACCATATCAAATTTTTTTCTTCACTGAAGTTGTAGCTTAGAGATCTATAAAATGGAACAATGCCACTTTTAAATAGTAGGCACCTATAATATTTTCAAAGTAAATATCCAATGAAATAGATAGGTAAACATTATCATTGTTAAATTCACTGAGAAATGTGCTGAAAAGAATGATAAATGAAACTGGGCAAGACACACAGAGCATTTTTCAAACCAAGGCAAGGCTCTGGGTATCATTGGGGTATAGATCACATGGAATATGGTAAGGGTTGAAAAACAAAATATTTAAATAAACATTCAGAAAAACTGTAAGGAAGACATCATTTGAAATGAATGGACGAACATTGCTCTAAGAAATTATAGAAGGAAATTATCACTTCAGATTAAGGTCATCAAGGAGAGTGTCAGGAATTTGAATTTGAGCCAGGTCTTGTGCAACATTGGATTTATACAGGAACCAAAGAAAACAGGGGAAATTGAAACTTAAGAAAAACATTGGTTACACAGCAAAAAAAAAAAAAAATGTGACATGAATATATATATGTTCACGTATAACTGAAAAATTGTGCTCTACACTGGAAATTGACACAACATTGTAAAATGACTATAACTCAATTAAAAAAGGTAAAAAAAAGAAAGAAAAATAGTGGTTATATACAAGTATTTAGCAACAAACAACAATGTAATATAACAGATGTAAAAATGGAGTGAAATGATTAAAAAAACAATTTAGACATGAAAATACCTGGCTATACAGTTTTAAACAATCAAAGTCACTCTTCCAGGTAAACAGGTTATTAGGAAATTTAAAGCAAAAATGGACAGAAGGAAAAATGTAAAGATAAGAAGACTTGACTCATTAATAGCTTTAACATTTCCCAGCCAAATCTTCAACTCACTTCTTCTTTATCATGCTACACTCACAGATTCAGTGGGATTATGTTGCCCATGGGAAATGGAGGCTCCAGATGGGGGAAAGCAATGTAGGCCACCTCTCTAAAGAATCACTGAATCAATTGTTCCTCAGTTGTTAATTTTTCTCCGTATAGTCTCAGGAATTTACTTTTGTGCATTAGTAATTCTGTCTATCATTTCAGCAAGGATTCAACAATTTTACTCCTGTTCATACTTCATTATAAGTAAAATACTAGAGCAGGAAATAGATTTTATAGTTTCACATGTCTAGATCTCTCAAAGCTCACTTTTCCTTTGGATATTCCTCTTGGACACTTGATTGGCATCCTTTTCCAGAAAGAAACTTGTTTTCTCAAGTTTCAAGTAATTGGTATTTTGAATCACAGGATGCTGGAATTCTCAAACTAAATATTGGAAATTCAAGTCTACATGCTGGTATTGACCTCTGTTGCAATCCCATAGTACAGAATACTTGCTGAAATTATCTCATAAGAACAATACATTGAGGATCTGAGCATAGCTTTCTTTTTCCTCCATTTGTTTTATTATTTTTCCAAAGAAATTATGTTTTATTTTAATAAGATAACATCTCTTACATATTCATTTTAAAATTTCCTAATATATTTGTAGAAAGAAAAAAGTTGACTCTTGAATATGCATTGTTTTCTATTAGTTTAAAGAAATAAATTATCAGCTGAAATTAATATGCAGAATTAGTTAGAACAGAATCTCTGTTATGAGTCACCACAATAAGCTATGCCTTATATTAAATTCAAAAGTCAGTTCAGTTTTGCTGAATGATAAACTTGAATTAAAAGTTCACATTTTAAAGTGCTATCTATTACATTAAATTCAAAATATGCAATTAGATTGATCATAGTGGATGCCTCAATACATTTATATTATTCTAAAATTATCTTTGAAGATTCTACTATTCTCCATTTATTTAATAGGTATCTAACACCTACTATAAAAAATATACTATGAAAAATATACATAAAAAGCTAATTTAAAATGTCAGAAAGTATCATAGAACTTGATGAGTCTCCTAAATATTATTCAAAAGTTTTTATAAAAATATTTTTTCCTAAATTTTTTTCCTTTAAGTTGCTTTAAGAAAACTGGCTTTAGAACTTATATAAAATTATGTTATTAAAATTATTTTACTCCACACAAATGCCTGGCGATATACATGTTGAAATAATATGCAATCATTATTCTTACCAATTTATACCACTTGAAAGAATTTCCTCTAATTAGAAATTAATTTTTAGATATACTCTTACATTGTGCCTAGATTTAGTTAGAAAACATCAAATGTACAACAACAAGAATAACTAAAACTATAGAAGAAGAAAAAAGTAGAACAAAACCTGTGTATTATTAACATTTCTTTAGTCAAAACACCTAAAAGGGTACAGGAACTTTTCAACGTTTTTGCTTCTTTTCAATGTTTTTTTTAAAAATTTTGCCTATGTATATTTCTCATATGCAATATATAGCTGGGTTTTATTTTTCAACCCAATCTGATCATCTCTGACTTTCGATATAGAATTTCTGACCATTTGCATTTAATATAACAAGTAATCTATTTCCTTCAAGTAATCAAACATTTTACACTTTCTTTGTTCCTTCTTTTTCCATTTTCCTTGTTTTTATAACTGTTTCCCGTACGTGAAGCTCCTTGCCAGTGAAGCTTGAATACAAAAGTAAGAAAATGAAGAACCACTTTATGCATCAGATATTGTGCAACTTTGTGCAATAAGAAGATTAACATTACACAGTCTTGAACTTTATGCTTTGATTTGTCCAAAAACAAAATCATCCTCATTACAGTGTCCTATTACCAGTTGATTATTCTATCATTAAAGAAAATAAATAGCAGCCAGTGTTAAGTTATGTACCCCCGGAAAGGTTGACCTCATTTGTAGCTTGGAGCAGAGGGAAAAATATGCAGCTATGTTGCTGTATAATGCCATCCACTTAAATAACCCTGAAGTTTCTTTTACAGCATTGAAGCAAATTATCAAGGAAATTGGCAACTCTGTCATTTTCCTACAGCAGGCAATAAATTGGAACTACTGATTTCTCCCAATCTAGTTTAGTGCATTGTGTGCTGCAGACAACATCACAAAAGCCTCCCTATTTTAAGAGCTCCTTTTTGAAATTTCAAAGATCGTCTATCTCTGCAATATTATGATTTTTGTTTGTTTATTTTAGTAGTCAAAATTTGACTGGAAAACATCCCAGGACTCTAAAGATAAAGCTTCCTTGACAATATTTGGCTTTTCTGCTTTGATAGAGAAAGATTATACTTCATTTTTTCCCTGCTTCATGCTTTGGTAACAAAGACTGCCAACATTCCTGAAATAAATATCTCCACTATTCAGAAAGGATTCAACTTTATCAGAAGCAGGGCCTACACAAATCAACTTTCTGAGTTTTGTCTGGAAAAGAAATCATAATATGAAGTTCATTGCTAACAAAACTGTATCTTTAAACTGATCAGAAAAGTTATTATCATAAAGAGAGAAAAGGAGAGTCTATGCTGAAAATAATTTGACAGAGAGGAACTGAGGCATAGCCTCATTTTCTTGGTAAATATTTTATAAGACTTTCATTCCAAGGAAAATCATTGAATCAAGTCTTTTCTTAAAACCATTAGAGACATTGAAAAATCATGAGGTTTTTTGGCCATGTTGCCCCATTTATGTTAGGTATCAAAAAAGAGTTTCTGGCTAGCTGATGTATAAGGTGACAAGGCTATGTCTATTTCTCCTCAAGTAGAAATCCGTAGAACTTGTAAATGCTGAAGAAATTTTCAGACAGAATGAAAATTGAAATATGGATTGTGGTTATTTACTTATTGATCTAGATAAGCCACAACTGTGAGATAATCCTTTCCAAACACAATGGTGCTGACTTACAAAGAAAATTGCTCAACATAAATCTATGGCTAAGAGTTAAAGTCCGATATTCCTTAACACAAGCCCTTCATTTAGTGAAGTTAGACACATGAAATTGGGGAGCTATTTGTCGTCCTGGGTGTATAAGATTTTGCGTTAGTGCTTGGTATCATTGAAATGCAAAGTTAAAATTTATGCGATTTCAAAGATGGTACATAAAAGATTGGTCAATAATTTCTGACTCTCTTTTTCACTCTTCCCCATCCTAAGTGTCCTAACCTTCTCTGATACCTCTGAGGAATCAGAGTTCCTTAATCTCACCTAGGAATTAATTTGTGGTGATACCATAAGCAAAGTATTGCAAAACTTGATTTATTTACACTAAAATGGCAAAGTAGTGAATGAGAGAAATAATGGGCTCATTGTAACCCAAAAGTTCTCAAATACACAAACTTAATTTGCATACTTACGCAATTTTTTAAAAATCTCTGTTTTCTCTTTTGATTTAGGTAAGTCACATCAGTAAAACCATATTTCAGTCATTTCTCCTTCTCTTCACTTGTTACTTTCCTTGGGTGATGTATCTCCCTAACCACTGACCATCCTCTTTTATCCACATTGTCTCACCATTCTCTGATAATCTATATCAAGTGACATCTGTAAGTCTATATCTTTGTTACCACATGATTGAAAAATGAAGAATGGTTTTCTGTCTTTGTGTGTAGTCCCTAATAATGATAATCCTAGAACTACTGTCTTCCCTAAAGCTCTTTGATTTTCTTCCAAGTATGTGAACAGTATATTGTATTTCTTTAAAATAAAATATTCAAATTGAAAGGCTATCTAAATTAAAAGTAAGTTAAAAAGAAGTATGCTTAGACAGACATTTATTTTTATAATAACACTGATGAGTGTCAAACTAAGCTACCCATTTTCTTCACTATCTTTTTATTCTGTTTTTGTGCACACTGTAAGTCTGCTTTTTCAAATGTATTATTTGAACATTTATATGCTAATATATTGTGCCATTCACCTATACTCCTTGTCATTTTACTGACCCAAAATTTCAGATAATTTTCATGCTAAATAAAAACATCTTTATTATTGTCATTTACTATTTAACAGAATTAAGTTTAGGTTTTGCCTTATTTTCATAGTTTGAATTTCATTTTATTCAGGAAATCACAATTATATTTTGCTTGAAAAGCAAGAGAGAACAATTTAATCCTTTGTAAATATTGTTTTTATAACCTACCTATAAAAGGAAATATTTTTTACTTTTTCTGAAAACTTTCTATCAAATCTTCTAATTTTACATTTATCATGGCAAATTTTTTATCAAGATATCATTTTAATTGAACAAATTATCTTATCTTTCTTAGATAAAGTTGACCAGCTGTTGTGGCATATACTTCTAGAAATTATTTCACTTGCATTATTTCATTTGACACTGACAGTAAACTTACAATGGAGTGGATCAATGCTTCATTGGCCAGCTCTTCCTGCTGCCTCCTCAAGTTTCCCAACTTTGCAATCAATGACACAGAGTCAATGTAGACAAAGAGCTTGTTTATAGATATGCAGCTTCTAAAAGAGGAGTTAAAACTAATGTTTATCCTCCTGGGACAGACTGTTCCCCTTCCACAACTCTTTTTACTGTGTAAGAGAAGGGAAGAAATGGAGTTCATTATTCATTAATTATCCAGCATATTAAATATTTCCCAGGGTGAATAATTTTGACTACTTTTGATATTTACTTAAAATTTACCCATATTACAAGTGAAGGAACTGGAGGAGTCATCAGATACATTTTAAAATTTCATATAAATCCTAAAGTATTTCATACATGACATGAAATCAAAACCACTTACTTTCCTTTTACTATCCCTGAAGATAAAAACTATTTTGCATATTAATTATCAAAATTACATCAAAATCTTTATTTCCCTAGCCTACATATGTGAATCAATTGAGATGTTTAAACCAGAAACATTTCATCATCTAGATAATTTATTTGATTTAAAGCATGTTATTGATTCTCAAACTATACAAAAATCATTGAAGACCAATCCAGAAGATTATTTTTAAAAGTTTTTAAAATTCTATTATCAGAATGTATTCACATTTTTCTTACTGTGATACTTAACAATGCTTTGCATCAATATGCATCTTATTCACAGAGGTTATTTTGTCTAATTGTTAGAGAAGAATTGTTGGTTTGTTGTATTGTTCTGCTTAGTTTTGGGAAATGGAATGGACAGTCAGAAGACCTCTATCCTATCTTTGTTACTTACTTTCAGAAAGGCCAACCAGAGGTCAGCAGACATTTTCTGTAAAGGGTCAGTAGTAAATATTTTAGACTTTGATGATGGAAAAGGAAAATAGAAGATATCATGTAGGTTCTTATATAATATTTAAACATGACCATTTACACATATAAACACTATTCTTAGCTTTCAGGCATAAAAACCCACAGGAAGTCTCAGTCATAGCTAACTGGCCTCTCCTTTAGGAAATTGATTAAATATATTTGATCCCCAGTTTTCTAATCTGTAAAATAAAAAACTGATAAGAGCTCTGTGACAGGTAAGTAGAAGTTTGAAAGGGGCATGAGATTCAGATTTGAATCCTTCTTCTACTGCTTATCTGCAAAACCACTCTCAATTAAATACACCCACATACTCCTTGTTGCTACGTCTGTGTTTGTTTTCAGTCTTTGTCTGATCTCCAGGCAGCCTTTGGTTTCACTGATGAGCCTTTCATCCTTGGAAAGCACTCTTCTCTTGGAGTCCAAGGCAATCATCTCCTCCTTATGTTCTTTCTTCCTACATCCCTAGAAACCCATCTGTAAACACCCCAGTGAGCCCCTTTCACTACCTAGCCGACAGTGGTGTTTCTCCATGTTACTTTCATCCCCGATCTTCTATATATCTCATTCTTCCTTAGAGACCTCATCTAGTCCACACGAATTCCTCAGCACCTTTGTGTCTACTGGGACTCACAAATTCTGATCTTCAGTCCTGATGCTCCCAAACATCAAACCAAAATGTCCCACAAAGACATCAGGTTCTATGTAGGACTGAAATTTGTTATATCCCTGCCTCCCAAAGCATCTCCCTCTGCTTTCTTAAACTGTAAATGTTACTCCTCTGTTTCTTCATCCCTTAATCCTTAAACTCCCTCACTCCTGATATCCAGTCAATGATCACATCTGGGGATTCAACTTCTTAAGTATTAACTCCATCTATCTCAAGGTTCCTGGAACCAGGACACACCCTCCTGGGAGCTGCAACTTGGGTTTTAATTTATACCTTTTGGGTTTCCGGATTCCTTTTACTTCCTGATAAATTCAGCTCTGTGTTTAAAGGACACTAGGGATATTTTCCCCAGGCTTTCTATGTATTTTGAAGAGAGAATATTTTTGTTTGATTTGAGTTTTCCAGATTATTTCTCATGCCAAATTGCCTGAAATAGAGTCTCAACATTTATTTCCTAATCACTGAAAAATCGATTTCATTTGTTGCCTGTGAACTATTGGCACAGATCTCTTTTTCTTCCTTACCATTTATTTGTTTGTTTGGTTGGTTAGTTGGTTGAGTCTCTCAAGGAAGCTCAATTCCTAGGACTCTCCATAACATTCACTCAGACCTTAGGAAACTTCACAATCCTTGCCACAGCCACCTGTGGGGGTAAAGTGTGGGATTCCTCCACTGCTTCCTTCTCTTTTCTGGCTGCCATTACAAAACTGTTGCAGCCAGCCTGTGGGACTCGGACACAGGAACTCAAACTACAGGTACACAGGCTAAGATCTTCCCAAAAAACCTCACTAGTCCTGCAATGACAGTAATAAGAAGTGGATCTGAATTGGAATTTAGAAGAAAGCATTTTCTGTCTGAACTCCCTCTCACTTGGGTCTGGGTACAGGGAAAGTATCTTATCCCATTTCCCAGAGCACCATCTGCTCCTGAAAATATCCTTCAGAAAAATATGCTCTGGTTTATGAACTTTTCATCTTTTATTATATAGGCTGCATATGGGGTTATGGTGAGTTGGGGACCACCTTAATATCTTTACTAAATTATCTCTTACTAAATCTCGTGGAGATCCATGATCTTTGGGACTTTGTACCTCCCTTTAAAGGGAGAGTAAAAGTATCTTCATTTGCCACAGGATAGTTACATCTTGTTGGGCAAGAGCTTAGTGTTGTAATTCCCGTTATATTAAAGTTCAAATATCTATAGAGGGGTAATTATGGATGCTCAGTAGCCAGGCATTGGTCATTAATCTATTATCTTCCAGATCTAAATCCAGCCATCTACACAGTGCTTTGTGAAGCTGGTGATAGAACTCGGCCAACTCTATTTTCTTTGGACTGCTGGCTTTTTGTCAGGTTCCTCCAGCCAAGGGCCCTAGAGGGAAGTGAGAAGGCAATATCAGCACTTAACTGCATCTTCTGACTGCTTTTAAACTCTCAGATCCAGCCTCATTGCCTGTCCTCTGCCACGGCAGCAGCAGCAAGGGTGGCACCCTTCCTCAGGGGGCTGAATTCTTGGGTGCTTCCCCAAGATTCCAGGTCCTGAGCAATCCCAGTCTGTTCTCTGAGGGTAACAGTTGCTTCCTGCTACCATTACCCAACATTCCCTTTTTATTCTTTCAGCTCTCCATACCTATGTTCCTATAGTTCCTTCTATCAAAGTCCTTTGTTGAAATGTCCAGTGTGGTTTTTATTTTCCTGTCAGAAACCTGACTGATGTAATGGAGAGGCTAGATTTTAGTTAAATTGAGGCTGTAAGGAGATTAGTAACAGAAAATAACAAGATATTAGTGAATTGTTTTTTAAGGAGGCATTAGGTAATAATCATAATTTCAAAAACAGGAGCTACACTACTTTGTCTACTGATGGCCGACACTGGGCTGAGAGTTTTATATTTATTAAATCTTCACAAAAGTGCTGCAAAGTAGGATCACTATCTCCACTTCACAGGTGAGGAAATGGAGGATCACTGATTTAAATGATTTGCACAAAATCACTGAGCAAGTTAAGTGGTAGGGAAGTTTAGTTCTAGCTGGTTCCAAATCATGTCACTCTACCTCCCAAGAAAGATACCATTAGAAGAACAGACAAAAGGGCTATGATAGTGCTTAGTAAAGGATGTCACATAGCTAAAAAGGGATAAAAGAATAAAGAGAAATGTTGATTAAAAGGTTTGCTTATTTGACAGTAAATATATATAACAAGTTTGAAGAAAGCAAGACATGTACCAGTAGGAGACTGTAAGAATAGAAGTCTGAAAATCCAAGGAACACACTTGAGATCAAAAGGAGTGTCCTATTTGGTGACACTTATTTGAGTCAATTTGAGAAAGTAATTTTGATTTTAATACTGACTACCTCAGGCAAATTCATTTCAAGTTATATATTCATGTTCTGCTACAAAAGATTGTAAAGTGGAAAGAATTAATCTAATTTTAGGGGCTTTCTCTGATAACTTAGAGGCTAGATTTTCTGTAGTTGCTCAAAAGAGCTCAATTAATAAGGTGGAGGGGGGTTGTAATTTCAAATCTGGGATCAGGGACTTGGAAGGCAGGGGCAGAATTGGGCATAAGTTGTGGTGACAGTAGTAGGAGAATCAGCCAGGATATCAGTTCAGCACAATAATGGCTGTGGAATAACCATTGCAGGACCACTGGAAAGCAAATGGATCAGGGCATTTTCCAGAAACAGCGTTGACTGGCAGCATTTGTGGTGTTTAAGCACTTGGTTATTCTGATGGCTGCTGTGGCTCACAAAGTGTGATAAAAGATGAGTCATTTTAGAATCTAAAGTTTATTCTGTCACATGACCTGTGTTCTGGCCATTTGGACCTCTCCCCTAAGTATCTAATGCATCATAGGCTCACCTTCAAGCATCTCTGAATAGAATGTTATAACCAAATCCTCCATCTGATAAACATTTACTCATCCTCAACACCAAATCCAGTTTTATCTGTTTGATAAAACTGGTTTAGGAGCTATCAGGAAACGTTCATTATTTCTCTGTGTTCCCATGGCAGTTTGTCAAAATCCCTTTAAGTCTACTTACCATGTTGTACATATTTAATTATCTGTATGTCTTTCTCCAACATTCCAGCTGCAGACAGGAAACCGTCTGCTTCATTTTCTGAATCTGTCTAAAATGGTGTCTTGCAGAAGTTAGAACTCTTCCCTTACCAATAAATATTTGTTGAATAAATTCATATAAAGAGTTTATAAGTTAATTAAGTACACAAATGGAAGTTGGTTATCTGATTACAAAGAACAAACTATTCTGCTGCCAATTAAATATAAAGTCAAATACACAGGGGGATGAATAATCACAAAACCCAGGAACAATTACTCTAAATGCCACAATTTCATAACTTTGAAATATAACCAATTAAAGTAGTGCTATACATTAATGATTTCTGGTAAATTAAGCAACTTGGGTATTCAACCATGCCATTTAATTACCTGTGTCCTTAAGTGTTACCAATTATCTATGTCCTTTATATGAAAAAATATGGCTGTAGAGCATCACTCCTTCTGGACAAGGAAAGTGAGTAGTTAATTAGTGAAAAAGACAAAACTGTCCCCTTTTGGAAGAGCAGAGGGTATTTCAAGAGCATCTAAAGCATGGACTGGGGAATAAGAAATTTTAGGTAAAAAGCCTTTTGAACTAGTGACATCTAGAAATTAACACCAAAAAACGTAGGCTGACATATGCCTTGGCAGGAGGCAGACAGCTAAGGAGACTGAAAAATACTCAACTAAGTTTAGTTTATTTGTATGATTTTCGCTACAACTGAATATCCTTTCTCCCAAGTTTTCAACAACACTATAGTGATCAAATAGGAAGACTGATATTTTTATTACTCCAGTTGACTATTATAGCAACCATGAGATTTTTTCAGTGATTCTCGCTCAGTTAATCTTTCTTCAGTTTGGCATACGTTGGTCCTCTTCACATCTAGCAATATTTCCCCCTTCTTAATAGCTCAAAATGTGCAGTTGATCAAAGATTAAAGTTGACCAAAACTGATCAAGAAAAGAGGTTTAATACATAACCCTTTTTTGGAAAATTACAAATTTTATACTACCAATCCTTTCTTCCTTGTCATTCTCCTGTATCCTAAATTTTTGTTTTCTGACTTGATAACTTAGAAATTTGGGATAGTAAATGTGTTACTTTTATGATAATGATGAATGACTGAAGAGATAAATATTCTTTCTGAAAATGAGTTATTTCCTGATGCTAGGCTGGAACTATGAGATTCTCAGATACTATTAAAATTCCCCCTCACACTTGACCAATGATTCATCCATTTGTCAACCTTTTGTTGAGCATCTAAAAAGCTTAAGAGCTAGTTCTTGCCAGAAGGAGCAGTATGTGTGCAAGAGGAGGCATAAAGTAGCAGAAAGCATCAAATGTGGGCTGAGATTAGTGAAGTTATGGAGTTATTTAACTGCTCCAAGGATATTTGTTTCATCATCTAAAAATGAGAATATTAACATCAACTTTAAAGGGTTTGTTGTGAGGGTTAAAGATGATAATTTTTGGAAAACATTTGATTTTGCAGAGGTTGCAACTTCTTATAGCAGCCATTTTCTCCAGGTATGCTACATTCCTTAACCTTCTGTGGAGTAAGATATGGCCACAAACTTATCTTCTGGCCAATGATGTTAATTAGAAATGCTATATATGATTTATTGGAAATAGTCTTCCAAAGGTACACTCATCTTTTTCTTCTCACTTGCTGGTGTCTTGACTGTAATCACGTTGGATGTTGCTCAAGCAGCCATCTTGGCTCACGAGGTGGCTCACCAAGGATGGTAGAGCAGCAACAGAGAATGAATCTAGTTCTCTGCAATCATGATGTTCTGCACCCTACCTCTGGACTCCTTATATGTGCAAGTAAGAAAAACTTCTATCTTTATTTGTATGCTCTTATTTGTTTCTTTGTCTCTGTACATTCAGCACAACCTAGCACAAACTAATATAACTTACAACTTCTATAATCTCAGGGTGATTTTAAAAGAATAAAAGTTGAAAGCGAAGAGACTGAGTAAGAGACTCTTACACTTGTTAGGACAAAATATCTGAAATACACAAGTCAGGACAGTGGCAATAGGCGTGGAAACTACTGTGGTCAAATGAAAAATATTGCAAAGGCAGAATAGACAGGTGAGACATTCTTCTTTAAAGGGGCTAAAATAATGATATGGAGTAATATATGATTGAGACTTTACCCAGAGTGTCAGGAAATATACTGTAATAGTCATCGGAATAGGGAATTAACAGTAACGAAGCTATTGTGGAAGAAAATCATAAGTTCAGTTTTAGAGATACTGAGTTTGTTGTGCTGGCTTAGTGTCTTGGTGAAAATGTAAAGCAAATATCACAGTCTTATACTTCTGCATGGTGTAGACTTAGGCTGTAGTCGATTTGTTATAATTATTCATAATTCATTCACAAGTTTTTCTTAAGTGCCTACTTTATTCCAGACATCACTTGGGGCCTTTGGGATACAGCAGCATTCTTGTCCTCAAGAAGGCTCATTCTAATAAAAAGTATATTTAACTTTCTTCTAGGACATGAAAAAGGTAACTTCATTTTACAGAATTCTTCACTGTTATGGTAACACAGTAATTGCATTGATACCTTTGCAATATCCAATATCTTAGTTCAAACTTTCCTTTTTAATGCAATTTCATTTTTATTGTATAATGCCATGAAGGAGCTAGTTGCTTAACCTTGAAAATTTCAAAATGAAAGAATAATAGAAATAAGGTGTAGGACAGAAACTAAGGGAAAACAGTCTTCTACATTCCACTGATTTTAAGCAGTAATTTCCTGAGTAAAATCTGGAGCAGCACTTTGAAATTGTAGACATTAATAAAGCCCATTTCTTCCCCTTGCTAGCAATTTGGAGAGTGTACCTGTATTATTGCAAGCATAAATTCAGCTACAGAACCATGTAAACAGCTCTATTAATATTTATTACCTCCTTTCTTTGTTTCATGAGGTTTCAGCAAAGGTCCTTATTTTGGTCATGGGAAAAAAATACTTCAAGGCATACAATTCTGAGATTGCTAAAAGGTAAATGATTATTCTTCAGTAAAATGCACATGTTTATATTGGCCTCCTTGGTTTTTACTGGTTTTACTAATCGCTGCCAATAATTTTCACATTCTTTAACTGCTTAAGCCATACAGAACTCTTCAAACTAAGAATCAGTTGCAAAAATTGTATAACAGAAATATTAAACTATAGTTTAGCACTAGCTTCTGACTAGATAAATGGTTTTGAACCAAGTCATAAACTCCAGATGACTGAGCAGCTCAGTTCACTAAAATATTTATGTCTAGCTTTAAACATTCCATAAAAATACCAACTTTGGTTCCCTGAACTCTTCTAACATTTTAAAGGCTTACATACCAGTTGCTTTGGGAGGCTTTCAGTAAACTTTTTTATAACTACCTAAGTTGCTTATTTTACACACAAACCATGGGTCACAAAGTCACTCAGATTGCTTATACCACTGCCTGTGCACTAGTAAGTTGCCTGTTGTGGGTTTAAATAATTAAGAGGAAATCATTATTTTCAACATTAAGATCAATAGACCATACACACGGATTCAGACTGGCCGCCAATCTCATCATTTCTGAAGGACATCAAATGAGTTTGAGGATAAATATTAATTTTAATTGCAGTACTTGCCATTTATAGGCCCAACTTACCCTTTTCAAAGTGCTTCACCATTTCCAACCCTACAATATCCTATGAGGTAACATTCAAAGAGAGTCAGCAGTCAGTGAATATAATTGAGAACAGTCATCTTTTAAAAAATGTGAAACTCTTATTTATCATATAATACTTTATATTACTTATGGAAATAAGTGTGTGGGACCTGTTATTTTCTACTTAAAAGATGTTGTCTTGGATACATTATTCGTATTATCACGTTCAGTTAAGCCTGCCTGATATGGTCATTCAGTTGTTTGTGGCTGTAAAACGAATGCCTGGAATATGCATAGGCTATATCAGGTTTTTTATAAATGTCAAGAAACAGGATCACAAGTTACAAATCATTAATTTATGTATATGTGTTTGAGATTGATTTTTTTAAAATAATTTACTGAATTTGAGAGGGCATGATTATGATCAACTAAGTTCTGTATTTTATGAAGTCTGAAAACAGACCAGCAGCCTGAGTCAGGCCTCGATCGGGGTGGTAAGGACCAGAGAAGTAGGGGATGAAGGCCACTTTGGTTCAAATACCAGCTTTGCCCTTGAGTAGCTGAATGACCTTGTTTCCTTCTTTGAAAATATATTCCTCCCTACATCACGGGAAAAATATGGTACTCAAATACAATCATTTATATCAAAGCACTTTATATTTCAAGCACATGGAAAAATGCAAGTTAATAATACTAATGCTGTGCTGTTACCACGTTTTTGTGGATCACTGGAGAGTAATCACATGCCACATGCTCCAGAAAGGACAGTCAAGGTCATCTCTACTCTCTTCAGTTCACTGGGAATTGAATTTCCTCATCCAGGAATCTGATCCTATTTATCTTCTGTCTGCACATTGCTGGTTCTGTCTTTATAGTACTTGTTAAGGAGATGATAAGTTAGTTCACTTCGATGGCTCCCAGATAGTGATTCTACCCCAAAACTTTCAGATCCGAGATTTGGGTGATGCTCCTGAGCTATTCCCTGGAATCTATTCCCCAGCATCCTATCAAGGAAATAACAAATATACTTAAAAACTGAGATGGGATTTACAACCCGGCTGTGATTCACCATCTCCATTTGCCATTTTCTACCCTCCTCTTCTTTTGCTGATAGAAGCTCCTCTTCTGTTGTCATTATTTTTTGATACAGGTCTGTGCTTGAGTCAATCTGGAAGGAAAAGTTAAGGCAATCATAAATTCTGAACACATCTCACTCATTATTTGTCTCAATGCTTCTGCTTAAAATCAAAATAATATCAATAGACTTGACCAATAGTGTTAAATGACATTTGGTTGACTTTATATTTATTAGAGTGTGGCTTTGCCCAGTTTCCTTTTTTCTCATCTTTGGGGTTGAGAAAATACAATTTGAGGTCTCATCAAACTTAAAGATCTTAAATTTTTCAAAAATCCCTATTCAGGCTTTCTCTAAAGGATGGTTTCCCCCAGTTAATTGTTTAAGAAGAAATTAGTAAACACTGATATAAACAATCAAATAATCTTTTCAGTAACGTATTATTGTTTAACAGTGTATCTCTTCTAATCTGTCATTTTTTCCTGCCTCAGTTTTTTATCCTACTGAATACTTTTTCTGAATCAAGAGCTTTTTAATTCATTCCAGTGTCTCTATTATTATCACTTTCCGTAGGCCTTTTATTCAAGATGGCAATAACCATTTAAAAATTAATAAAATGCATAGTGTGTAAAACGCTTTCCCTTGTTAGCAGTAAAATACTTTGAGAATGCTGACAGATGATCAAAGGCTGATTTGCAAATTATCAAAGACATATCTATCTAAACACATGGTCATATTCTTTATCTAAGTGTATTATGTTAGCTACGTATCCATTTCAAGAGAGAGCAAAAAACTTTTCATCCAATCTTTTCAGGATAGAGTTATGAAATACTTAGTAGTTTTATAGGACTGTATCATACAGGGACTAGGTGGGATACAGCAAAATGATAAATATGACCTTTGCCATTTGAGAATATATAATATAAATGGAGAGAATATACAAACAGAATATATAAACAGACTCACGTCAGCTGCAGGGATTATGACTTTTTGTTCACAACTTCCTTACACGGTGCTTGACACATAGTAAAAAGCTTAGTAAGGCTTTTGAATGAGTGAATAAGTGTCATAACCAAATGAGTGGGGTTAAGTGTGTATGTTCTACAAAAAAAGAAGAAAGGAGATAGCTATATGAGTTGGAGTCAAAAAATACTATGTGGAGAAGGTGACACACAGATGGTATATGTCTAAGTGAAAAATGGCAAAATGTATTTCCAGTGGAAGCTATTTCAGAATATTGGGAGATGGTGAAGTGTTTCTATCACCATTTATGTCAGCCAATGAAGTTTTCACTACTCAGGCTCTTACCCCAACAAAGTTCTGACTACCCTCTTTTCCAACCCCATTGCCCCTACTCCCCACTTCCTGAACTTTCTACGGCCCTCCCTGGAAGTCACAGACAAACCTCCCACATCCTTATCAGCTTCTCTGGATGTTCCCTTCACATTCTTGCTCTAACCTAACTGGGTCTCCCAGAATATACTGTTGCCTAGAAACCCTCCCAGATGTTTCCCGATTTTCTCCCCTCCTCACTCACACCATCAAGCTTAGAGATGGGACAAAAATCATCTTTACTCCTCATTGCTGCTTCCAAACTTCTAGGATTAAAAAAAAAAAAAAAGCTTTCATTCTAGTGTCTTTTCATCATATTACTACAACCTCTTCTGGGTGCAATCACCTACAGACACCTTTGGTTCCATCTGTGAGGATGTTTAGCTCCAATATCACAGCTGCTTTATTTGACATCATTCTTATAATTATTAGTGATTCTAGTATTTATATACATTATACTTCCAGGATGCTGGGTTCTCAGCTCACTGATTTCTTCTTCTCTGATAAACTGGATCTTTCCTTTGTTCTTAGCTTCTCACTCCCATTACCATACCCTATACTTTGTCATTAAGAACAAAGTGAATGCTTTCATGGTCTCAGTTTCCATCATCCCGTTTTCTCCTCTCTCATTGTCTAATCCATCTCAGTATCTTTTCTGATTGATCCTCATCTACTTGCCCAGTGATTTGTCCACGTACGTATTATCTTGTCTCTCTACGTTTACCTCCCTGGTGACTTCATCCAGTCTCACAGGTTTTAATACTACTCCAAACTCTAGAATCAAATATCCAATAGACTTGACACTTTTACATGAGAGGCTAATAGTATCTCAGTGTCAGTAGATCCAGAACAAGATTCCTGATTTTTTTTTTTTTCTTTTTATGGAGACCTTCTCCTCCTCCAGGGTCTCCTGTGTCAATAAATGCCAATCACATCCTTCTGCTTACTCAGGCCTGAAAACAGTGCAGTTATTTTTGATTCTTCTTTTTCTTTCAAAGTCCACATTCAAGGTATTGAACTCCACGTTCAACTCGTATTATTTATACTACAAAACTGTGTTTCTCCATTACTACCATTCCAATCTGAGACAACATTTTTTTCCTGAATTACTCAAATATTTCTTAAGTGGTATCCCTGCCCCCCTGACTTCACTGCTCTATTAACTAATATCCAGAATGAGTCTTCCAAAATTTAAGCCAGATCATACTATTCCTCTGCTTTTAGAAATCCATTTTTTCTATTTACCTCGGAATAAAAGCCAAAATTCTTACAAAGGACTATAAGGCTTTGAATTTTCTGGTTTCTCTGTCATTTATATGACTTAATCTACTAAGAGTCCCCTGCCCACTTCATTTCAGCCACAGTGAACTCACTGCTGTTCCTCAACCAGGCTAAGCCCATTACCACCTCAGGGTCTTTGGACTTGCTTTTTTTTTTTTTTTTTTTTTTTTCCTTATAACACAATTTCCCAGATACCCACATATCTCCCCCCACACCTGAGTTAGATATCTGCACAAAAGTCTCCTGGGAAGATCTCTACTCTTGTCGGGGAGACCTTCCTTACCAACTGTCTGAAATTCTACTCTCCTTACACTCCCTGATCCCCTTCCCTGCTATTTATTTTCTTCCTAAGTTCTATCATGTTGGTATAATATCTTTATTACTTATTAAATTCATTGGCCCTTTCTTCCCAGTTGGAATGTAAACATTATGATGGAAGGAAAATTGCCTGTTTTTGTTTTGGTTTTTTTTCCTGTCATATCCTCAGTATCTAGTACAGAATCTGGCATTTAAAAAATGTTGTCTGTTGAATAAATGAGTGAATGAGTGAATGAAAAATAGTGAATGGGAAAAGGCTAGCATAGAGTGAGTGGAAGGGTCTTTATTACCAGGCTGAAGAACTAAGATTTTGTATCTTACAAAATTATCCACTCCTCTGCATTTCTGGTGTTTTCCTTATTTCTCACTCCTAATATTGTCTCCAGGCTTCAATTTTTTCAACTACTATAAAATCATTTTATTTCTAAAGAAAAATATGTCTATGTCACTCACTTAAAGTCTTTCATTGGTTTCCTATTTCCCAGTGGATTGAATCTAAATTCCCTGTGGCACTTCAGGACAGAAATAAGACTTGTCTAAGACAGCATCTTGGAAAGGTATTTTTACCAATTTCACCATCAGAATATTCCAGAGTACATAACAGATTCGTTAGGAAACTCTACCTGGTCTAGTTAACCATATATAATGCTACTGTAATCTGTTTTTAACCTGATTGTTCATCTTTATAAGCAATACAATTTTAGTTGAGATTGGTATTATGAAATGAAAGTTCTCTATAACTCTGTTTAGCTAACTGCATAATTATAAACAATATTTTTTGCAATACAGTGCAGCTCTAATATTAATTATAAGAAACTGATAGAAATGTGTAGCTTCCATGTGGCTAAGGAAAATTTTTATTTGTGCCAAGGTAGACATTCTTTCTTTCCCTCCTTCCTTCCTTCTTTTCTTCCTTGCTTTTTTTTGTCATTTTCTTTAGTGTGCTCTACTCTCTTCTGGTCTAGAGGTTTCTTCTTTCAGTGCCAGTTACACTAGAGGCCTTGCTTTCTTTCAGTGCCAACTATGAAAATTTTATTTACCACCTCGAAGAGCTCTCATAATTGCATGATACTGTAGCACTAATGTTTATGTCCTTAATTTGAAATCATATTGCCCTGTACGTACTTTTTTATTATCCTTGATGCAACCGTGCCTAAGGGACTCTATTCACCTGCTCTAAAACACTGGCCACTACTACATTTCATTACCATCACAGGTCATATTTTAAAATCAAAGTGTACTTGATCCTTTATCACTCAATTTTATTTGAAAAAACAAGGCTTCATACCTTGCAAGCACCATTCTTGCATTTTACCTGCATTACTCAATAACTCTTTGTTGGCACTATTAAGAAGTATATGCATATTACTCTCTGGTGCTTGATATTATCCTAAATGTCCTCAAAAGTATTTGTTGAATTATCTTGTAGAAAATAAGGAATGTGGAGTTTTGGTTACTTCTTGTAGCCAACTATATAATTGAGACCAATATTCCAAGGGCGATTAGAAAAGATGTCCAATAAAGAAAATAAGAAAAAAAAATTTTTTTAAGTTAGATTAAAGGCATGAGAGTACTGAGTACCAAGGAACTGAGCCAGAGAGTTAGAGCTCCATTTTTCCCTGGGGGCATTGAAGCTGACAGGTAAAAATCTAGGCAGCTTCTTATGACTAGATCTTAGGATTAAACCAACTGAAAAAAATGCAGAAGGCCTGCCAAGGGTAGAAATGCCCTGGGCAAGAGACTAGAATAGCCATATCACAAAGAAAATTATTCAGTTTGCCTATGGGAAAAGTAAAAGCACAATGAATTGCCATATGACACCTAATTTGGCCAACATTTAAAGGTCGAAAGAAAAACATTGACAAGAAAGTGCAACAATAAGAACTTTCACACATGCTAATGGGAAGGCAAACTGCTGTAACAGCTTTGGAGAAGTTGGGGATTATCCACTCCAGGCGTATAAATGCAACCCAATGACCTCAAATCTACTATTGTTAAATACCCAACCTAATGCATATGTACAAAGACACATATAAAAGGATCTGCATAGCAGTATTATTTATACTAGACTCAGACTAGAAACCAACCCTAATGTACATCTGGGGTATAGTGGAGAAACAAATTCTGAGAGTGAGAGAATGCACTCCTGTGCAGTATTGAAAATAAATGAACCCCAGAAACGTGCAACGACATGGATAAAGCCCACAGTGTGGACTGAGAAAATAGTCACAAGAGAACCCATTCTATATTATTCCATTTGTTGAATTTTCAAACGAGCAAAACTAAATCATAGTATTTAGGAATGCAATGAATGAAATAATAACTGTGAAAGTCAAAATAGCAATTACCTTTATGGGTGGCAGTTGGGAGGAGAGCGGTGAGGTTGCACGAGGGAGACCTCTGACATGCAGACACGTTTTCAGTTTTTGAACAGATGTTGGTTACGAGGGTGTTTGCCTTGTAACAGCATTTTTGTTCTGTAAACTCTTTTATACATGTTTTATACCTCATTGCAAATAATTATGGAAAAGAACACGAGGAGCCATTGGAATATTTTATAAAAAGCAATTATATGTTGAAGAGAGCAAGTAGTAATAACCTAAATTGAAATGAACTTTAACCACATCCAGGTCATCATAAGAGTAAGATTCTTGTTTTCTTGGACTTCATCCTATTCCTTTAATTAAGAGAGAAGAAAAGTGAAAAGGAAGGAAGGAAGGAAAGAAAACATTAAAGTATGTGAAGTTCTATATCTAGTGATCTTAGCCACAAGTGTGGCATCAGAATGGGAAAAAGATGTTATATTCAAAAATGTGTTAAAACTGTCAAAAAAGATATGAGCTACATTGTGAAACAGATGTTATAATTCTGTTTTGTTGTGGTGATGAAATCGCCATTCTCCCTTAAAATTAGAACGTTTCAAAGACAAGATCGGTGGGGGGCTTGCGATGTGCCATCTTGCAGAGAAACTAACCCAGCTGAGTCCAAGTTTTCTGTACCTACACCCTCTGCACTGACCCACACCTACCACACAAACTATTTTTTATAAATGCTGTGCCTATATTTTAAATATAAAATAGTTTCTCTGAGTCTTCCCTGAAATGATCTGCATACCACTTTGGTATAATCTAAATGGTGTCGTCCATAAAAAAGTCAATTTGAGCCAAGCAGGAGAGTCACATGTTTTGTTAGACAGTCCTTTTTAAAGCAGGAAGTGTGATTGTCACAGTAGGCTATCATCCATATGTATTTATTCCACCAGAAACTACATGTTCAACATGGCAGCCAGGTGGAGAGAGGCTCAAATCCTAGATAGAAATTTAAAGAAAATTATGCAGATTATTACTTAATTGGTCCTTTCTTTTATCTGAACACCCGAAGTATTACTGCTTAAAATTAAGCAATTTCATATGCATTTAAAGTCAGTACCAACAGTAATTATCCTTATCTCAATTTCTTTCCACAGTTGTGAAAAAATCTTATTGCTTTTAGGTAATCCATGTCACAGCCAAAGCAGGATATCAAAGTCCTTAATTTTCACTTCTGCTGTCTTAGCAAAACTTTAATAATATGAGATAAATAATAATTTTTCAATGTTGAAATGCCTCTAATGAAAGTCAAATGTAGATGAAACTTACTCCCAATTCCCAGCAAAAGCACTTTAAGTCTCCCATGGCAAAAAATATTATAAACAATGTATGTAAATACTCTGTCCTTAGAGAAAGAATGTAACTCCTTATTCTAAGTGTGGGTTTGCATGGTGACTTTCTTCCAAAAAGTACAGTATGGAAAGGGAGGGGGGAGAAAAAGCAACTTTACAGCAGAGAAACTGGCGAAAGATGTGTCTAGCCTAGTGATTAAGGTTATTATCAGTAGTCGTACGGACAGAATGCAACCTTGATACGATGTGATGAGGTGGCACCTCACCTTTGAGGTCTCCCTCCCAAAAACATGTACTGTAGTGTAACTGTGAGAAAAATATTAGAAGATTCCCAGTTGAAGGATATTGTACAAAATTCCTGGCTGATAATCCTTAAAACTAGCAAGATAATCAAAAACAAAGGACAGTTGAGAAACTGTGACAGCTAAGATGAGCTCAAGGAGACATGATAATAAACGTAATGTGGCATCCTGGACAGAATCCTCAGATAGAAAGAGAATATTAGGGAAAAACTGAGGAAATCTGAATATAGTAGTTAATAATAATGTATTAATATTCGTCCATTAATTGTCACAAATGTACTATATTAACATAAGAGTTAATAACAGAGAAAATTGGGTGTGGTGCATTAAAAAATTCTTTGTACTAACTTTGCAGTAATTCTATGAGCCTAAAGTTGTTCCAAAATTAAAAGATTATTTTAAATATAGGTACCATTTATCCCAAGCCCAGACCAATTATGACAAAAGGTCTAGACATTGGCGTATGAGGGTTGTGTTCACTGAATATCTGAAGATGAGACTATTTGAGGCTTCATTCTGTTAGAGGAATCATCAGTATTCCCAGCAGAGAGTTCCCAGGCACAATGAATACATAGGGAGTAATATTTAAAGAACAAGTCATTATTAGAGATATAGAATTTGGAATATTCAGAATAGAGAATAATTAGGGATACTTGAGAAAACAAAGGAGTTCGGCGAGCAAAGAAGAGAAGGTGAGTGACAAAGCTTTGGAGTTGCTTTCACTGGGTCAGGAGAAGGAAGGAGAGAGAGACTTTGAAGGATTCCAAAAAAGAAGGAAGGAACTGGAATGATGCTGAGGCACAGAAGGCACAGGAAAAAAGATCTTTAAGGAAGAGAGGATGCTAATGACTCTCCGAGCTGAGTGAGCACGTACTTATGAAGAGGGTTACGAGAAGTTGGTCTCTCAAAGATCATCGGTATGTTCAGCAGACTAACGGCATGGAGGCTTGATGCGAGGAACTGGGGAACAAACAGAAAGTGAGAAAGATGAGATAGTAATTTAGTAAAGTGGTCTTAGTTCTGGCTGCTACAACAAAACACCACAGACTGGGTGGCTTAACCAACAGACATTTATTTCTCACAGTTCTGGAGGCTGGGAAGTCCAAGATCAAGGTGCCAGCAGATTCAGTGCCTAGTAAGAGCTCCCTCCTACTTTGCAGATGGCCACCTTCTTACTGTATGATCAGGTGTGGGAGAGGGAGATCTCAGCATCTCTTCCTCTTTTTATGAGGGCACGAATCCCATTACGAGGGCCCTCAGTGACCTAATTTAACCCCACTTATCTCCCAAAGGTTCTGTCTCCAAGTACTATCACCTTGGGGATTGGGGCTTCAACAAATTAAGGAGGTGAGGCGGTGCAAAAAACATTCAGTCCAGTTGCAAGTAGTAAGAGTTTTGCAAGACAGAATTTGATTTCCTGCTCAGAGTGTACTATGAGCCAGCTGTAGCATCATCATCTGGGAGCCTGCTAGAAATGTGACAGTTCAGGCCCCACCAGACATATTTAATCAGGAAATAATGCATTTTAGCAAGATTCCCTGATGATCCCAATCACTTTAAATTTTGAGAAATAGTGAGTTATACCATTATTTCAAGAAGTTTAGAAACATCAAGATGGAGGAAAAAATCAAGAGTGTAAATGGGAAATGGATTTCAAGAGTTGTTTTTTTTTATTAGAAGTGAAGACACATGAGCATATTAGTAGGTGAGAGGAAGAGACAGATGCGGAGGCAAAGACGCAAAATAAGTGAACACACGGAATAAAATGCTGCCCATAGTATTGCTCATTATAACTGTTCTTTCCCATTTGTATTCATCATCTCATGACTGTTTCTTTTCCCTGGAGCTTTGCCGTGTACAGAGGGTGGAAGTGGGGATTCCCAGGGTAAGGAAGATTGACCAAGTCTCTTGGCCTTGGTCTGCAAAGGTCTTCTATAAACTCCCTGAAACTTTGACTTATCTTTCATTGTCCTGAAAATGAGCATGTTGAACAAGTGTCTATTTAAGGAATTAAAAGCTCAGTTTTAAAAAAAGGTTTTCTAATTCCGATGGCAGCTAGTTAACATTAAGTAGAAAAGCGGTTTTTTTTTTTAAAGCTATTCTATGTGAACTCTCCCTATAGAACGTACTTTACAATGACTTTGCCAACTAAATTGTAAACTTTTGTGGATCCCCAGAGACTCACAGACCTGTCCTCATCTGCTAATTAGGAGGTCAGCAATGTGCTGTTAGGTTTTTTGCAGTGTCTTCCCTGAGGAAGTGGTTAGTACCAAGTGTTTCCCTTGGGGCTGTCTGCAAATAAATTTTAATGAGCAAGGTATTATCTGTAATGCTCCTATGAAGACCTGATGAGTCCTGTTAGTTTAAGAAAAAGCACATTTTCATTGATATCCATTGGTTTGATTTAGAGGAAGGAGCAAGAATCTCTGCATTGGTGACTAGGAAATCAAAGCCATTGGCTTAATTCTATGACTGTGAGCCTTTATTTCCTTCTCAAAGACTCTGTGTTCTCACCTGTAAAATGGGGCAATTGAACGAAATATGAATTAGCAAACTGGAAGCCATGAGATCACCAGGGTGTTTTAACTTGCAGTGTTTTTATATTTGACAAAGACTTAAAATAGATCAATTTAACTCAATAATATGAATTTTTTTTAAACATTGGCAGATATGGTACTTTTGGCTTCCTTTCTCCATGTGACAACAATCAGCTGAAATTAGGTCACAGCATAGAAGAAATATATGATACACTACTCAGATGCCTCTTCAGAGCTGACATAACCACCATACCTCTTCACCCTGCATTCAGTCTCTATTGGGAATGTCAGCTGCTGACCGCTCATAGCTGTGTCCCACACTGAGAACTGCTCTTCCTGGGTGCAAGGAACTATCTGACTTCCTATCAGTTGAGGTCAGCTCTGAAGAGCCAGCCCAGCTCTAAAGCTCTCCATAAAAGCAGACGAGATCGTTGCCAACCCTGCCTCCCTCACTTTCTTACAAATGCATCTCTTAAGAGCACACCCCCGTAAGCCTACACATCATTCTCTTCCTCAGGGTCTGTTTCCAGGGACCTAGTATAAACCATGTATCTCTGATGTGCCCAAATTTCCACCACTCACTAATTTTTCCTAGTTACAGAAACTAAAGTTCTGTTTTCATTAACACTCTCCTATTGTTGTTTTCTGCATAGAAAAAAAAAGTCTATACTTGTCTTTATCACACATGAGAAAAGTGAAGGTAAGAGGCTCACAGGACTCTATATGCATCATTCTTCCCTCCTGCCTCCCTAGAAATTTGAATTCATGACACCAGGACTGGATGTTTCTTCAGATCCTTTCCAGGGCAAGTATCCTGTGTTATAAGATCCCATGCCATGTTTTTCTTACAAGTAAGAATAATTTTAGTACAAAGAAGTAACTGTAACTGTGGAATTGCAAGACTGAGCAAGAGACAACAGCCTACTCCCGCCAAGGGCAGAGTCAAAGCTAAGCAGTAGCATCTAGGATCACAAAGAATAAGCACAGAGAATATTCTGTATGACAGTTGCTTCAGTGCTGAGTATGCAGCGCAGCCAGAACATAGCTTCCCTTTCTGCTAGATTATATAATGACTAATGAAAAGGACTAAATAGCCTAGTAAAATAATCCAAGGACAGAGACCCTTGCTATATCCAGTATTTCTTCAGCCCATTACTTCTAACATTGCATCAAATAATTTTCAAATATGAATTCATATTTCATTTTAACAACCATGTCAAGAAAGTATTTTTAGCCCGATTTGCAGATGAAAAATCAAGAGTTGGGAGAAATCAAACCTTTCATACAGCTGGTAAACAGCAGGGCAGGGGCTGTGTGTACAGATCCCAAGCTTAGACTCTTTGACTCCTTCTCAATCATGAAAAATAAAATTCATGGGATGCTGGTGTTCATCAGAATCACTCTGGAGTTGTCAGAATTTCCAGACTCAGTGGCAATATGTCAGTGACCAGATTGACATTGTGGCAAATCTATGCTTTGTGGTTTTTGTTTCTTCTCTACACATCCAGTCTAGTATACAGGGAAATTTGGCTGGATGTATAAGATTTGCTTTATAAGCTGTACAATCCTGCTCTAGTATAAGACATTATCATTCCCACTGTTTCTAGCCTGCTCAAGATAAATAAATAAAGTCAGCTCTAAGAATAGTTTATTCTGGAACTGAACTCATTGCTTGGAAACAGTACTATTTTCCCTGTATCTTTAGCAAGATTTACAGAGAAAAAAATTGGACCAAAAAAACTAGAATGAGAAACTCTCTCGTACAACAAAACATATATATATATATACACACACACACATACATACACACACACACATATACACTCTACATTAAAAACATTTAGATATAAATACGTTTATGTATAATGTATTATGTATACATATGTTATTTGTTATTCTGGGTCTAGGCACTGAGTTCACTCCTAGAATAAATTACTCTTGGAGCTGACTACATAATACATATATATACATACATAGAAAGAGATACAGAGTATTTCATATTGAATTATATGTATATATATAGCTTATATATGTATATATTTTTACATATTATATATGTATGTGTATATTTATATATATTGTATATATATCTGTATGTGTGTATCTGAATGAGCAAATCAGATTAGATAGTGCTACCCTCAAAAATCTTTACCACAGTTTTATTCAGAGTAGTGAAAAACATAAAATGATCCAAGTGTTCAGTGTAAGAGAATGAGTTTAGTAAATCATGTCACACCCACAAAATAGATTGTCATGTAGTCCTTAAAATTATATTTATGAAGAAAACTTCATGACACAAGCAAAGAGAAAATGACAAGAGAAAAAAAAGCAGGATGCAATTTGTGCAAACTATGTGATTTCAACGTGTTTAAAGAACAATTCATAAAAAGCTGGAAAGAAATGTACCAACCTCTTATAACCTCAGTATCCTTACCCTTAAAGTGTTATAATAGCCTGTTTCATCAGGCTGCTGAGGGAACTAAAGGAGCCAAGGAGGCAACATAGCACAGTGGATATATCTTCAGGGTCCTAACGGGGAACAGATGACACTCTAAAATTGGGTAATTTGAAATAATTTGATAAAGGAACTATTTACCAAAATGCAGCAAGGTATAAGAAAACACAAAGGAGAGTGGAGTGAAAATCAGGTACAAGTATTTCTCTTGGATATGAGGGGAGAGTTTCCAAATCCCAGGTGCAGGGACACCTGTGTGAAGAGGTTTGGTCCCCAGCAGCTTTGACCTTCTGCTGCGCATGGTGGCCAGAGCATGGGAGCCTGGGAGCCACAGCAACCCAACAGAAACCAGGGTGTCAGCACCCCGACAGCACTCTCTTCCCTCCCTGTAACCATGTAGCTCTGCCTTGCGGAGTGGAGAGTGGGATGAAGAAACGGGAAATGGAGCCTGGCAGGGATGAATGGAAGTTATTCTACAACTCATCACAAAAATCCTCTTTTGCATTCACGTTTATCTTTCCACCAATGAAAATGTGTGAATGTGTGTCCCCTACAGAGGGATCCCACAAAGTGCCATCAGCTAGTCTATCTACATGAGATTTTATTGTTTGAGATCCAAGGTAAAGGATAAGTTACTCTGAACGTTTATAAATGGCTTAAACTGGAAGAAACCCTGTAGACAGAAAAGATAATTTCATACCCAAGATATGTATCCATCCCTGAAATGATGGGAAGGTTCAATATAATCAAAGCACCACCAGTTGTTCTTGAAAAGAAAGAAAAGGAAAGAAAAGAAAAAAGCTTGAAAATGAGTGCCAAGGGGACCTGAGGGAAGAAGAGGAGTGAGGCCCCTGATACCCTCAGCAGGACTTGGGGGGCAGGTTGGGGTGGCTCAGGTCTCATCCCCTGAGGAATCAGGTCCTGTCAGGCAGCCCTGCTTACTCCGCACTCTTAGCTCCAGGTTCCAGTAACGAGTGACTTTAGGATTCAGTCCCTCCTGAAGTGTATCATGGTAACTTTCAAGCCACTTGAAGAAGACAGCCAAAGTTCTCCAAGACGTTTGCAGTAGATATTGGCTAGTTTAAATAACCTTCAGAGTTCCCTAAGAAAAATCCCCATATTAAACATAGATGAGGCATTGAATACTATGCAAGCTCTTACTGCTCCGGATTGAGTTTAACTGCAGATGAAGATGAGCCACTTGAGAACGAGAAACTGACTCTAAGAAATCCAGATACCATTTTGTTATCAGTCTCACCACCCAGGAAATCTTAGCTTGCCCTTATGTAAAAACTAGGCAGTAATTTAAGAGATGTTCTTAAATTCTAGGACAGAAAATGCCTCAGATTTTAAGATGGACTTCTTTAAAAACAAACAAACAAACGAAAAATGCTATGCCAATCAAACCCAGGACAGCCAAAGGTGACAAAGATCCAGAGCCCCAGCTGGAAAGCAGTGTGGCTTTGGCTGCTGAGTCAAAGGGTCCCCAGAGTAACAATGACATTGCTGCCCCATAAAAAGCTGTGAGTAAACTGAAAATATTGGCAGTTTGTTTGGTTGAGCTGTGAGCAGCGGCAGCACTGCTGGAAATCAAATGAAAATATGTCTCGCTTTCTGGTGAGAGCCATTCTCTCCCTCTATCCCAAGTTCAGTTAATGTAAAAAGAAAGATGATTAAGGGGTGAAGCTGAAGTCTTTTGTACCAAAAGGAACCAGAGGCTCTAAGCACCCATCTGAGTATATTTGGGAACTTTGGTGAAGGGAGGAATCAAAACTTAACTTCCCATCACAATATAGTTTGGAGGAACCTTGATTTTCTTGATATTTAACATAGTATTTAAGCTTGGGCTTTGGAATCAGTCAAGTCTTTTACCAGCTGTTTGACCTTGAGTAAAATATTAAACCCTTCTGAGTCTCATTCTTCCTCATTGTAAACGGAAGACATTAATAGTACCTATTTTACAGGATTATTATGAAGGTTAAACTTGACAATGTGTATAAAGCTCTTAGCATGTTGTCTGGCATACAATATAGTCTATTCTCAGTCATTACTAGCTATTATTGTCATATATAAAAATGTATCATGGATATAGCATTACAATAATTTTGCTATTGATGTTATGATAGATAAGGAATCCTACCACTGCTGTAGTAAAAATGCAGTTTGTACTACAAATTATCATGATGTGTACAATTAGTAGGACTAAAAACTCCAAAGATTTAGTATAGACATTTTGTTCATACTTAAGTTTAGATATGAATATAAATTTGAACTACCTGAGAATTTACAAGTATGATGTAGATGAATTTATATTGACACACTGGTGAAATATTGGAGGAAAAAGCAAGTTGCAAATTTGCAATGACAGTATACTCATATTTATATACATATAGAGAATTATACAGAGAAAGAGTGAGAGGTGGTGTATGTATATGTTCTTCTAGCTGTTTAAATACATCAAGCATGGTTCATACACCAAAAAACGCAATGCGTTTTTCATTGTGGAAAAAGTAAACTTTAATTAGTATACATCTCTCTGAATGTTGAACAGTAAGCTAGTACGTGCACAATATATAGTTCTCCTACATCTTCTATTATTTTTCATATTTCTCTATATAACTGCTCAGAACCTTTTGAATACCCAGAACAAGCATAACCCCAATGTAACAGATAAAGAAATGACTCAGAAATACTTAGATTACACTATCTTTTTCATGTAATCCTTAAAAAACTTCAAAGCTTTTTAGTAAGATGCACAAGGTCAGAACAAGCACATGGATTCCTGGTCCTGAATGCTTATCCAATACTTTTTCCATTATTTCACAAGGATCAGCTTATCAGAAGTTTACATGTGGGTGCAGAGAGAAGAGGAGGAAACTGACATGTCCATGTGCCAGTTGTTCTGTTAACCTTTTGTTAAACAGGGAGGAGATCTAGGGGGAAAAGGACTTAAAGCAGCTATAATCTATTCACTCCCATCGCCAGTGGCATACTCATGTGGGAATAAATAAAGGCAAGACATCTACTCTGTCCTTGCCAATAATTTTCTGGACTTTCTAGGTAAACAGAATAATAATATTTGGCAAAAGGAGGATCTTCATCCATGGGATATTCTTTATAAGGTGCCCCATGGTTTAGGATTGCTCATAGTTAATAAACACAGAATCTACAGATTTATGAAGCTTGACTCTGTGTATCACATAAGCCATGGGATCTAATAGAGAACATCAAAATTCTCCTGTTAATCTCTCACTTGGAGGCCATGTCTACTCTGGCCAGAGAACACATGTCTGATGCAGGAAAAAAAGGACCTAGGAAGCTGCCCTCCGTGTCACAGACTTCTCCCTACTTTATCTGAGCCTCCCAATTGCCTTTAAGATTAATAACAGGCAGTCATTTTGGTTCATGTGAATCAGATTCAAAAATACAATCCTCTGTGTTAGCTCAAAAAGAGGGTTAAAAGAACTAACAAACAAAAATGCATACTTAGCAATAGATTTCTCCAAATAACAGATGTGATTTTAAAATGCAAGGAGGAACGAATATTTATGCAGAATTTATCATAGGCCAGGAACTTTCCCTATGTTACTCCCCTGTACAGCCTACCATGCGAGGTAGGCAGAATCATTTCCATCTTCATATAAAATGAATGACATAAATAATTTTTTTCAACGTGCAGTCTTACTCAGCTATAAAGTCAGGAATCTAGTGTTCCTATCTAGAACTCTCTTCTATTGCTGCCTCCTAGGAGGAAGTTAAGTCTCTGATTACCCTTTTCGTGGATTGAATTTAAGAACCAGTTGTCTATTTTAGAACCTGATGTGAAATCCCAAATGTATTTTTTAAAAAAACAGTACTTTCCAGGTTTTGCAACCCTGTATTTACCCGTCATAAGCTTCATATGTCCAACAGCTGACTTCATTGCCTTTGCTTAGATGTCTAGCAGGAGGGTCCAGGACTCAGGAAGATGAAACGATTCTCCATCTAATTTTTAAAAAGTTCCTTTGATGGCACTCAGCACTCACTCTCGAAAAAGTCATGTTTAATTACACTTTGACATTTATTTTACTTTACACCAAAAAAAAAAAAAAAAAAACAAATAAAGAAAGAAAGAAACCTTCTGACTTTTAATGAAATGGATATGGGTTTTGCCCTGGGTAGTAGGGCAGAATTGAAAGAAGTTATCTATGAAACTTTTGGAAGAGTTTGAATGAAATTACTTCATGTTTCTTCACCTGAAAATAAAGTGATACTTCGGTGCTCTGTAGGTAGAAATTTTTCTTCTTTTTTGACATACGATCCAGGGGGATTTATAATGCTTCTGCAGAAAAATGAATTCTAGAGAGGCTTAGATGATGAATAATTACAAGTAACAGAGGGTTTTTTTTTCTTTTGATGTCATTCCCAGTTACTTCTAATTCTGAATAAATCAATATTTCTGGGAACAGAAGGGCAGTGGGGGAGTAGGCGCAGGTAGCAGTATGCCATGTTACAGAACTCCAGCACGCAGCAGCAGGTGGACATTAAGCCACAAACTGAAGTCCACAGGTAAGCAGATGGCACTGGTCCATAGGCAAGGTCATTCAGGTCATATTTTTATAATTACACTCAAAATATATAACTTATAGGAAAAAAATGATAATTTTCTTGTTGCTCCATGCTTTTTTACCATTTTTCCAGCATTTGCAGAGTCTGTTTGTATTAAAAAAAGAAAAAGAAAGAAAAGAAAAACTGCACAGTCAACATACCACAGATGTCAGAAAATCTAAAGCAGAGGTGATCAAAATATATACCTTCTGGATGATCTGGTCTAGGCCCTTTTGCAGAAATGTTTCTAATATGGCAAAATTGATTCTTTTGGCTGCAGCTATTGCTTTTGCATAAATTAATATTGATCTGCTAGTTATCTCATCCAAAACAAGCTGATTCGATTATTGCTATGTTTTCTAGCATGAAAAGTGGTTAAGAGAAGATGTTCCTGGTTCCACAACCTTCTACCTCAATGAAGCGATGCATTCACATGCTGACAACTTTCTTTTAGAAATACCAAAGTAATTGACTCAATTCATTATCATGGTATGCAGGGCTTGCTTTTATGACTTGAGGAAGAAAGTCCCTCTGAGGTTCAGAAGTTGAGAAGAGCACTATTAGGAAAGATGCACACGTCTCTGCTTGTAGTCATCCATCTTCCGTAGCCTTCTCCCTTGTATAAACCATTAAAGTGTGGTATGTGCCCAAAAATGTTCTCCCTGTAATTCATTCTGTGTTCATATGCCAAGTTATAAAGTAAAGGAGGAATGATACCTTGCCCATATTTGTCAATTAGATAGATGTGAGGTCAGGAAATGCATAAAAATACATTTATTGTATATACTATGTAATACAATACATATTATAATATATAAAGCAGTATGTATGTATGTGTGTGTGTGTGTGTGTGTGTGTGTGTGTATAACAAAGAGAGAAAGAGAATCTTGTTCAGTGCTTCCCTTGGTAAACTAAAGAGAATATAAACCATGCTTGAATGATGTTTTCTTTGAGGCAATGCAGTCAATATCCCCAAATGCCTTTTCTCTTCTTGCCTGACTTTCTTGCTGCTTCAGTTTCCATTCGGAACTGAAATTAACTATGCTATTGAATGTGACTATCAGCAACCAGATAATCAGGTTTCCCAATGCTTTTCTGTGGACCCGTCTTAGGCCAGACTCTTTGCACTGTAGAAAATTGACACATGTGCTCAAATGAAGTTCCCATCTAAGTTGTCTGGTTTGAGCAAGTTTGGAAACCACAGAGAATGGGACAAAGAAAGAGAAAACACATCTTATTATATCAAGTTTGAGTAACACTACTTATGTTTTATCAAAAGAAAGCAAGCAAAAACCTTGATACTTCTGACATATTAGTCAAAGTAGTCTCTCCTCTCTCTTCCAACATCCCTCCAGTCTAAATACCTTTTGTTGAAATTCAGCTGATTTAAAACTGATTTATCTTTCCTCTGTAGGGAAAGATACCTTTCCTCTTTCCCCTCTAGTCATCCCAGTTGGGTAAAGAACATAATCACTCACTCAGACAGCCAAGAGATTTGGAAATCTCCACTTTCTCTCTGGTTCCTCTCTCTCTTTCACCAGTAACATCCAGGCACAAGTAAGTCCAGTGGTTCTCTCTCTTGTAGGGCTCTGGTGCATGGCTCAGCCACCACTGTATCACCTGTCTTCAACCCCCATCATTTCTCACCTGGGCCAAAGCAGCCTCTGAACTGGTTGGGACCTCTGTATGTCCCTAATTTCTTCTTCCTCTAATGCCCAGTATAATTTTTCTAAAATCATATTATCCTACTTTCTCTTTAAAATTATTTACAAGTATTGGGCACTCTGTCTAAAGTACAGGTGTCTTATACGTTGCACATTATCTTCTGGGCTCTGCCCATGCCCACAGGGCCCACTGCTTGCAGGAAATGTCACTCTTGATTGGCTTATCCTTCCAGCAAATGAATATTGTAAAAAAAAAAAAAAAGTTGACTCAATAAATGTGAATATTATCCCTCTAATATAGGTCATATGAAACATCCTTTGTGACTCTAAGACTTTTGTGCAGGATCTACCAAGGATGGGGAAACATTCCTGTGAAGGATGAATTAGGCAGAGGGAGGGAGAGGTCACTGTGAAACTGTTGCTTTAGAGTTTTGGCCAGTCCTACAGTCAGTTTTGCAGCTGGAATTATTGCCTTCAGAGTTTTCCATAATGAAGGTGAGGGCTAAGTTTTTGTGTCCCCACATGGGCAAGTCATTGACTACTGGCTGCCCCTGGGGAGAAACATGACGTGGGTGAAGCAGCTTCCTTCCAGTGAGGTAATTCCTGGTAAAGGATTTAGCTTTGAGTCATCAGCTGTCAATACTAACAGCAGCTGGAAGAATGAGTATCTAGGTGCCAAAGGGGCTTCTGGGTAGCGCATCCCAGTGGCCACTACCTCTTACAGAACTTTTTTATTTTAGTATATATTATTATTAAAATAATAAATATATATTTATTAAAATAAAATATAAATATTTTATTTATATTTAGTAATTTTTTTAATTTTATTTATTGTGATTTGAAATTGTTTCTAGCTTGACACTGAGAGCCAAATTCTAAACATGAAATGGGGACAAAGCTAAAGAAGATCCTCCTGAAGGCCTCCACAGCTTGATCGTGACTCCCAACACAGACGTTAAGGAAATAAAAGTGAAAACTGGAGAAATCACTTGTTCACGTCCAGTTGTGCTGACTTCAGGAAGTAGACTGATAACAACATGGATTTCCAGATTTCTTCTTTTCTCAGGATTTCTATGAATGTAGAATGAGAACTTGAACTTTCAGAGACCCCTTGAGAAAGTCAAATATCCTTGTCCTTTGGTCAGTCCCATTAATATCACGTATCCCACTCTTGCTCTCTACAAAAGATTTTCTTCAGTAGCTGATGTTACACTTAAATTACAGAAATGGATTAAAGCTTAAGTTTATTTTTAATTTAACTTCTGTGCTGAAATGTTGTCTGAAAATGTATAAACAAATATGATATATTGGTATTTATTATTATTTTTAATTTTTATTTTTATTCTCCATTGAACAAAATGCTATTAGGATTTAGGAAGAATTACCACCACTCACATACCTTAGGCCAAGCATACCTACAAACAAAAATGCAGAGAATCGTCTCTAAATGACTGTGTGAAAGACAGCATGGATGAAGGAAGTCTCCCCAACACACACGCACATTTCTCCGTGAAGGGGAAATGAATAGTCAGTTGCCCTGTACTGTACGCGCTGCAGCAGAAAGGGACACTCCTTGGAGTCTAAATGTAAAGGCAGCTACTAATGCAAAGGAGTGCAGTAAACTGCAGCAAGGGAGCTCGGGGAGGCAGAATGAGTGTGCAGAATTTTAAAACACTGCGATCAGAGTTGACACGATATGCTCAAATTTTAAAATAAGGATGAGTTACTTCTTTCCTTTTTCAGCCTCTTCTACGAATAACACTCACAATAAAAACCTATTTTTTTTTAGCAGTACATAGCTTCTATCTCTTAGTCCTTCTCAAAGCCTGTTCAGACAAAGATCACCAGTGCTGACCTAACTCGCAAATCCAATGGACTTCTCTCCATCTTCATCTTATTTTATGTCTCTACTGAGTTCAACAATGCAGATGTGTATGTAAACATACATACACACACTTTCTTGCATACATCCATCCATACATAGAAGCACTTTGGATTTTTTGTTTGTTTGCATGTTTGTTTTCTTAGTTGACATTGGAGCCTTTATTTAATTATACATGGTAAAAATGACTGAACATATCATAATTAAAATCAATTGCATTAAAACATACATATGTACTCTTTGGAAGAGCATATAACAAAAGGACTTTTTAACTAAATTTAATTTAATTGTGAAGCATGAGTATGTTTTAATTTCTGCAATTTAAAAAAATTAAATAACAAGCAACCCAAATGGATTACGAACTCTGGAAAAATGTAATAAACTCACGTTCTCCTCTGAGGGCTGAGCCGGTTTATTACTCTATGTAGTTTGAGCTGACCCCCCAACATCTTTCACGATTGGATCAAACTTTCAAAGAAGCCTACACCACAGTCAGTAACGAAAAAAGAGGAAGCCACTAGATTTGATGTTATAGACCCAGAAGTTCTTATTCACTCTATGGATCACTGACCAAAGGCCACAAAATTTCCAAATTAAAATCGTGAATGGGAAGAAAAGTTAGCTGCTGACTGGGGCACCTTTGTCCTGATTCACAGCAGCCCATGCCTCTCCGGTTTGATGTGCCTCAGCGATGTTATTTTGAGTCAGTTACTAAGCAACTCTGTCTATGAGTCATGGGAGAGCGCCCAGCAGCACCATCAGCCGTGTCATCTTTCAATAGACCTAACACAATAGCTCAACACCAGTCACTTTTTTCCCACAAAGACCCATGTCAGAAATCAGGGAGCTGGGCTGCATAGGAGAGTTTTATATTGTAGCACTCATAATTGGCTTTCATGTAATTTCAGAAATAAACATCATTAACTGTTATGGAAATAAATGGCTTGCAAAAGCAGTTTAAAGTAAAAATAAACAGAAATCCCTGAGGTGGGAAGGTCAATAAATAAGATACCTTTGGAAGATTCTAATCGCTTTCAAGTCTCCAGGATTCAGCTTGGGAAATCAGTCACTGTCTTCAGTGCACTAAAATAGTCAACTGGATCCGTGCTTTCCTGGTGTTTAGCACAATACGTCCTGTGATCTGGGTGGAGACAAAAGCCTCCTCTTTGTTAGTTTTAAGCAGATTCAGTTATTCTTTTGGTTTTAAATTTTGTTCCATCCTAAAATATAAAAGTTACTAGGATTATGGATGTGGGACCTTAGAAGGAACAGGTAGGTAGTGATGAAAATAACAAGGTTTTTCACAGGCAGATATTCAGTTGCTCACTGGACACTACCTGATCAAAGTGTTACAAATAATTGAATTTTAACAGTTCTAACATTTACCTAACTCTGCTCCTCTCTTTCGATCAGTTTTCCCCACCAGAGGTGCCTGCCACCATCTTACCACTCATGCTGAGAATAATCCTCGTCTCCTCCCCACCCCTTCATCAGGGCTAACTAACCGCCGGCACACGCGGTCTGGGCAGGCGCACCAGGCCCCGTGCATGAAAGGGCCTTGCATTTAGTTGGTCAAGTGCTCCGATGTCACAGCTGAATTTCTTCATAATTTGTAAGCAACAAGCCCTGTGTTTTCATTCGCACTGGGCCCCACAAATTATTTAGTCAGCCTTTGCCTTTGATTTCTTATGTGAAATTAGCCACCATCCTGTCCACTCTACCGCCTAAATGAACTTAAAACCTATCAGCTCTTTATCCCACTTGCACGGTTCAGGCCTTCAGCATCCTAACACGGGATCCTAACTCTGACCAAGATTTTAGGGTAAGTGTCTCCTTAGAAGTGAACAGAGTTGTGAGTAAGAGCAGAGAAGAATCAGGGAAAGACCATTCCAGGTGGTAGACACGGCAGCACTGGACGGTTCTGAAGAAGGAGAAAGGATGGCAGCCGGGTGGAGAGAGGCTCAAATCCGGGATGTTCTCCGCTTCTGTCTTCTCCTCTTCCACCAGTCGCCCCCTGAGTGTTACCCGGCTCTAGGATTCTGGTTAGAATTCCCCACGCCTGGCCCCATGTACATCTAGATCTAACATGAGATTTTTATTATTGTTGTTTTTAATCTGCGGCGCTATCTTTAAAAAGAAATTAGAACTTACCCTTTGGAATGTCTGTACCTCACAGGCTGCACTGATAGGCCTATTCTGCCTGCTGCAGCAGGGGGACGAGGTCAGACGGAGCCTCATCTTTTAGCATTTCTATGCGCCTCACTTGTGATCCAACCACAGCAAACTGTGTGTCTTTGTGCCTTTGCACAGGCTGCTTTCTTGACCTGTCATTTTCTACCTACACCACTCCCCCCAGGAGTTTAACCAGCAAATTTCCAGCTAACCACTATCTTCTTGGAAAGACTGAACTTCCAGTCACGCTCTTCCTCCTCCTTTGCACATTGCTCCTGTAAAACCAGCCACATTTTCTGGATGGTTAGAGGAAGAAGGGAAGAGAAAGAAGGAGGAAACAAGGGTTCTGAACTCCTAAAGAGGGGGTCTGCAAATTAGCAGGTGAAGGCATATGAAATAGAAAGGCTGTGGCCACCAAAGACAACTCACCTCCTTCTCAATTTCCTCTACATCTCCTCCCCGGGGAAATCATCAGGGCTTCCAGAAAATGGTTGATGCCAGTCTGAATTGGGCCAGCATTTCTCAGGAGAAAAGCCTGAGTGTTGCCCTCCCAGCCCTATGAGAGAAGATTAACCAGAAGCCGGCGAGATCAGCCACCCCAGCCTCCTGTGTGCCTGTCTGCTCCCTACATGTGTAACGGCAGATCTCACAGTTATCCCTCCCTTTCCCACTGGAAGTAACACATTGGCATTTATGTTGGTTCACTGATTCTAAAGGGTCAGGATGAGAGCGTCACAACTCCCTTCAATTACTCGGAGCGGCCGCACTCAGCAGACGGTGGAAGACTCCCTCCACAGACTCTTTTACTAGCAGCCGGCTATAATCTAGTCATCTATGTGTGTACAGAAGATTAAAATAAAGGACTAAGTCATTTTCAAAAAAAAAAAAACAACAACAACAAGCAAAAAATCTTGGATCACACATGGAAGATCTCGCCCCTCCCTCCTCCTCTTCAAGTAAAACAATTCCGATAGATAAGCTGTTCCAGGATTAGGCGTTTGGATGTGCAATTAAATAACACCTTAAAATAAAATGGTATAAAAATACTCAATAAAAGTCAAGGCATTAGTGATTTTATTTAATATCAAATTGAAATATGAATGAACAATTATTTTGCATTATTCTTGCACTTTAGTTCCTAGTTTAATATAGTATATGACAAAGTTCACATTATCCCTAGGGACAAGAGGGGGAAGAAAATACAAGAGAATTACCCCTCTTCCTTACCCATTTCATCTTTACTCTGCATTTATAAATGTATAATGTGAATAAATCTGGCAAATTAACATAAGATGTCAGGATAATGTTACCAGATTTCTGTTCTTTCGCTGTCTAACTTTTAATTTTTATTACATTTTCAAGTTTTTCCTGATTTTTCAATTTCCTTGAGTTTACATTTCTGATCTAATTTCCTGTTTTCAATTTGTTCTCTTGGAAAGATTTTTTTTTTTTTTTAAGTTTAAAAACCATGGCACTCTGTAATGGATAAGAATGCCTAGTCAGGCCAGTTTTGTCTTTCAAACAGGAAGTAACATGCTTAGTACCACACACAAAAAAAGACCTTGATCATATTTCCTTTTGTTTTTATGGTCACATCACCTTTGACAACGCAAAGTGCATTAAAAGGCAATTGCATTATGCTACACCATTACTGACTCAGTATTAGAAATATATTCCAAGGAAGCAGGAATGCCTTTCTGAAGTGCAACTGCTTTTGAAATTCTCTTGTACTTGTAACATCTGTGGAGAAAGTGTGCACTGTATTTAATAGCATTACGTATTCAGGATGATTGAAACAAGCTCCCCTGTGTCCTTCCATGCTCAGAGCCTAATAGTGAGCATACCCTGTACTATCTCTCACCTTGTCATTGCAGGGAAGCATAAGGTCTGTATTTTCTAAATTCTCCTCAAATGAATAACTTAATTATAGCTTAAATTTTTATAGAAAGCTAATTCTCATATAAATGCTGTGTAAAGTTAGGTTTAAAGAACAGATGTAAAATTTATACTCTAATTTCTACTTTACACCTCCATGAAGGGAAATAACTTCAGTATCATGTCTCTCTACTAATTTCCTAGTAATTTCTCTCTACTAACTACTAGTGGTCATTCATGCCCATCCACAGTGCCCTAAACCCCAAAGCCTATTCATTTTGCCTTTATTTTACTTAGAAACAGAACGCTAAACTTAATTTTAAAGAACATAAAAATTAGATAATTATGGTACTGGAAATATAACAATGACAATAATAATAATAATAATACAGAATCTAACATGTATGTAGTATTTACTATGTATCAGGTATTTATATAAGCTTTTTACATGTATGAATTTATTTACTTCTATAAGGTTGGTACAGCAGATCTTTTTAGAGTTTCCTATTCAAATTTCATTCTTCGTGAAACAGTTGCGAGTTCACAACAACAGTAGGGTCTACTATTTCTTCCATGATCTCACTACTGAAAGCTCTGCCTCCAGTAGAGACTTCACATGTCTCTGCAGTTCTAAGAAGGTGCCACTCTGTCTTGGGCCACAGGAATGCTATTTCCTGTCAGCTAATGGCTAATTCCACTGGGTACTGTTCTCACCCCCACACGTCTCTCTTCAGGCAAGTTCTACTTGTCCTACTTACAGTTACTTCCACGTAGACTGTCACCTCTGCCAGGCACCAGTGCCACTGTGTTAGCATGACTGGCTCCATGAGAACACTAGCAGGGGCATAGCACACAGGACAATGTGAAACTGCCGGAATTCATATGTTGAATGCATGTCTAAATACATCTGCATGTATATCATTCTGGATCCTGGGGTTATTACTCTCACCAAAGGTTAAGCATTACTGCGGAGGTATATGGCAAAGCGGATAAAAGTCTTCTCTCCTATTCTGCCTTTTACTCCCTTAGCAGGAATCCAAAGCATCACAGCCTGTGCCTCAATAGCTTACATGGTGTGGATTCAAGCGTCTTTTATTAGTTTTTATTTATTCTTCCCTCTCCTTTCTGCAGATCATAAATATGAGTGCAGGTAAGCCTGAGATGACAGTCACATCTAAGGAACACACCCCCTGTTTTCCTCTAAAGACCCCTCCTATGGGATCACAGATTTCTTTATTTGGCCGAATGTGTAGACTTATTCCTTCTTCCCTTGGAATAAGTGCTTTCTCACATCGTCCCAGTGGACCTGTGTCATCAGTTGAGGGTGTACGACGGGCCATCTTCACCTAAGACGTAGCTATGGAATGGAGTGCAGGTAATTGAACTGCATCGGGATAATCGTTACTGATTATTAGCAAAATAGTTTTCTCAAAAGCAGTAGAATCTATAACTAAGAATTAAGATTATTAAATTTAACATTTAACCACTATCCATGGCATAAACTATGGTGCTCATGAAACATACCATGTGTTCCTCGTTATTCCTTTGCTCTCTCACACTAAAGCTTAGCCATTTACTTAATTCTGGACAATGGCCGTGAGTGGAAGCCAATGCATGGAAGAGTGATACACCCCTCCCAGCTGCTCTTTCTCTGCCGTGATTAAGGTACCAAGGTGCAGGTACAAGATGGCAGACCTTCCATCAGCCTGCGTCTTGATGTGTAGCATTTGCTAATTTCCATAGTGTGAATATGCCCAGCATGGCTGATTTCAGGCTATTAACGTGAAGTTACTGAATGGAGACTTGGGGAGACGTGAGCAGAATTGACTCTCAACCATTATACACCATGTCTAGTACACACTATAAAGTCCAAAAGAAGACATACCTATGATTTAAGGACAGAACTAGAAAACATCGCCCTGTAAAACTGAAGTAAATACTACTCAGTGTAGACTTGGTTGAACTTAGACATCTACGCAGGTAACACCGTCTGAGGAATTGAGATGGTATGAATGTGTGTGGCACTTGAGATAGTAAATCTATCATGGGGAAAAGTTTTCTTAAATACACTAAAGATAAAACCGGATGTTTCCCACATCCTGCAGAAGTGATCTGCATGAACTCAGATTCAATCAGTGCTTTACCAAATGCACATTATGTGCCTGGGTAATACCCGTTGTTTTTACATATGTTATCCTATTTCACCAAAGACCCCTTTATCTTATCTCTGCTTTGCAGTTGAGAAAAAACAAGGCCTAGGCAATTAGCAAGAAATACAAGGGGGATTTGAATCCAAGCACTCTGACTGCAAGCTCAACATGCTGTTTCTGGGATCAGATGGCCTCTATAGTCTAGAAGCAAAACAATAACAACGAAACAGTGACTGGCATGTAATTGAAGAAAGTAAAGTTTTACTCTGCTCAGGCATATCACAACAGTCTGAAACAATTGGGTAATCACAGTCAAAGAAGCTAGAAACCAAAAAAATAAAAAGGGAAGAAAAGATTTGATGTTTTTCATTTCTCTTCCTAACTTCACTGCAATCAGTAAACACTTAAGAACCTCCTACATGTGAAACTTTCTTCATGTGAAAAAGGGAATTGATTCTAACGAATCAGTATTCATTATTAATGATAAATATCTCTAGCGTAGAGAATGATTTTTTTTCAGCTACTGTAGTTTAATAGAAACATCTCTTTTAAAAAATGTTCATTTGCTTTTTGTCCATCTAAATTCATGGGCTTATGGGGTCCTGAGTACACTGCCTCAACAGAAGGGAAACTTCCTCAGCAAACGCCACGTATTGGTAACCTTGCAAAATGACTCTCCCATTACAAACTAATAATTTGAGGCTCTAGTTTATAAATCAGTCTCTTTAGGGTGTTTCTGTTGCATAAGTCATTCAGATATTGATACTGTCTAGAACACTTAAATAAAATAGTTTCCTTTTTTTTATCCTCTTAATTTGGGAGACAGTTTCTGGGCCCAAGGTGGCCCACCAAAAGCCTCTGGCTTTGTCTCTACAAATCTCATTAGCAGCAGCTACACTGGAACCATATTTAACTATAAAGACATGTTGAAAGTTCATTTTAATTTAATTAACTTCCTTACTTTTAAGTTCACCATAGCTCAAGAATTGACTTGAGAACTGAATAATTTTTTTTGAAGAATAGTAGATTTTATTCTCTTATGGTATTAGAGACGTTTTTACAATATCTACCAAGAGCATCATTTTACAACTTGCAGAACTCCCCTGAATTAGTTTTATTTTCAAAAGCGAACAGAAGTTTTCTTATTCCCAAAGCTCTTTTTAACTTCAGCATGCCAAACAGCAAATTAGTCTCACCTGTGGGTAAGAATCCCGGATGAGCAGTGGACAGTTCATTAGATTGTTCTTTTTGAAGTTCTTTGAGGTGAAGATTACATAAGGCTGCCTGGGGTATGACTCGGCGTCAGGTTGAAAATGCATTTAACAAATGAGTATAAAATCCCTCTTCTGTCTACTTAGTGTTTACATCAGATGTTTTTCTTCTCTGAGCTCTCGCTCCCCAGTTTTTTTCAGGCTTTGAGCATGCCAACATACAGTACCTTTCTGAACATTATTGTCCTTACTAAATACTTTATTTTTGAACAGTCACTTATACTCCATCTATATGTTTTGTCTGGGACTTCTCAGACTGATTTAAAAAATTGGTCTAGAATAAGACTGACATTAGCTTCTTAGGTCCCTGGTCAAACACATCTTAGCATCTCCCCATCTTGTACAGAGAGTTTCATTCCTTAGATAGCTTTGAATAATACCTAATGCCATCAGAGCAACAGTTGTCAAGCTTCCCTAGAAGGTTATGTATGAATGAGAACACATACTTCCCAAATGGAGTTGATGTCTTGAGATTACTGGGAACATTAGGATTTATAATCAGGAGTTCTTTGTCTTTAGGCTCACCTTTGCCACCATGGATTCTCAGTCCATGCAAGTCATTCATCTCTCTAGCACTGTTTCCTGACATGTAAAATAAGGAGATTAAACTGAAGTTCTTTTCATATCTGAAATCATAGCAGTTTAAAAAAAATGATGCAGAAACAGATGAAGTGTCTGGGAGTAAACAAAACCAAAGGATTCCAGCTACTTTTACACTTGACAAAGAACAGCAGCTACCAGTCTGCTCTTCCTCCTTGTATTGTTCAGAAAATCTGCCTGTTGAAACATTCCATTTACTCACACAAGTCCACAGTCCCCCTCACATTGAATGGAAAGGCCCAATAGAGAAACAAATTATCACACTGCACAGAAAAATCTCACACGTAACAATCAAATCAGTTCATCATAATCAGTAATATAACAAAGCAAAAAAAAAAAGATCACTGGACATTTGAAGAAAATCTGTATCATGTTAATGAAAGACCAAGATGAACTAACAACGCAATTCATGACACTGAAGGAAATGATGCTAATTTAGGGAGCAAAAGGAGATTTTCATGAATTTTAGTTTAATGGTCTTAAAGATAATAGAGATAATATCCTATTCACAAAAGCATAAAAATTTTAAAAGGATATCATGTAAAAGAAGAAAATTATTTTAAAAAATTGCTTTCTCCTTCTCTTCCACCTCCCTGCCTCAGAAAATAATTCTTTTCTACCTATTTTAAAAATTTGGTAAATGTACCTTAAACCCCTATCAATGTCCAGGGATGTTTTCCCAGACATCCCTTTACCTTATCTTTTATCTCTAGCCCCAGCAAAAATGTAATCTATAATGAGAAATAAGTAAATATTCAATAAATGTTAGTTAAATAATTTAAGAAAAATATTTAGAGCCAAAAAAAAAAAAAAAGTGTTCAGACTGATTAAGCCCAGTTAGGGAGACAGGAGGGAACGAGGAGGGCACAACCATCAAAAGAATGACACAGCAACCAGTACCAAGATGGCAGAAGATTCAACTCCCAGGAGACCTTAAGCTTCATTATACACTCGCTGTAATACATTAGCATGCTAAATGGCACTCCCACAAGTGCCATGACAGTTTCAAGACTAACCACCAAAGGTGGGTGGTGGCCCAGTTCCTGGGAATCCCAGCTCCTTCCCCGAAGTAGTTGGAATAATCTGCCCACTTGTTAGTATATGAAGTTACCAAGCTCATTAAAAACTATCAACCATATACCTTGTAGTTGCTCCCTCTTGCCTTCTGAGACAGCCCACATTCTGTAAATGGAGTGTGTATCTACATTTACTTTAAACTAAACATTCCCATGCCTCATGGACTCTCCGGCCTTCTGAGACAGTCTCCACTCTTTCTGTGGAGTATGTGTCTCTCTGAATAAATCCGCCTTCACTCTACCATGGCTTACTTTTGAATTCTTTACTGCATGATGCCAAGGAACCTCACTTGGCAGAGTGCGCCCCAGAGACTAAACCAAGACCTGGGACGTGGTCATCCTCTTGTGTCCCAGTTTTCCTGTATTACTAGTGCCAAGCAGAATAAATGAGGGAAACAAGAAGAAGATTATACCAGGAAATATTCTGATAAAATTTCATATTCCAAGTATAGAAAAAGATTTTTTAAGGTAATTAACTGACTTTATTGGATGCCCCATTAATAACATTCAAAATGATACATAAAATCATCTTTATCACTAGAATTCAGTACCAGGGAAATTCTTAAGCATACATAAGGGCATTTTCAAGCATGCCAAATAATCCTAAAATGCCCTATAACAATAAATTGTTCAAAGAGATGCTCCAGAATAAGAACAAGGAATCCAGGAATAGATATGACATAAAACATAAGAATCAGTGGCAATACGACATTGAAGAAAATGTAGAAAGTTTTGTTTCTTTGGATTTTTTTTTCTATTAGAACAATGCTTAAAATATTATTTTGAAGAAAAAGAACTAAGAGCACAAGAATTTATTTTCTTATATGTTGTCTAATTTTTCTACTGGAAGTGTTATAATATTTATATAATCATAAATTGCAAATGATATATTGGATTTTTTGCTTTTAGAATTTACCTATTGACAAAAGGTTGGATAATTAGAGTCACAGAACAGAATGCATCGTCTTTAACTTTGACCATGTAAAAATAATATTATAACAAAAGCCAGAATGGGAAGCAGAAGAGGAAGAAAGAAAGGTAGTTTTGCTAATTTCTTTGTTTCAGGAGTCAATAAATACTGTCCAAATTTAATGAGTCAAGAAGCATAGATTTAAAGATGATCCTCTAGGACATTAGTCTCCCATCGTCTCAGAAAAAAAAAAAAAACATAGATTTAAGAACATTCAGGTAAACAACCACAGGAAAACTAAAATGAAAAATAAAATTATTAAAAAATATGTAATAAAGAGGAGTACAGAGTATAACATAAAGATACCAAATTTCTTATACTTCATCATGAGGAGTCAATAGATACGATTATAGTTGCTCAATCTAGGTGTAGGTTTTGTCAAATTAGTGATAATCACTAGAAAAAACAAATTCAGAAATCCTTAGTGGTTGCTTCTGGGTGCTGGGGAAAAGGAATTGTGAGTGGGAAAGTGGGGAGTGAGATCATTTTAATTTATAGACTTTTATACCATTTGATATTTCTTAAACATACTTTATTTCATAGTATTTTTAATGACTACCTTGTTATAGAATAAGTCTAAAGTGATTTGGTTAATATTAATAGCTTATATTGGTGAATTACTTAGTTAATGAAAGTAAGATTCTGGTCACCAATTCCAGTGTGTGTGGTGTGAAGGAAAATACTGCATTGTGAGTGAAAATACTGCAACCATATCAGTAAACAAAGAATGCTGAACCCAAGTCACCAGCGGCTGCCACCACCCCCCAGTGAGGACAGGCCTGCAGCCCAGCCTCTGCAGCCACTCACAGTGGTGCCCTCTGAGCGGACTCAGAATAAGAAAGGACAGGATACTGGCCCTAGGTAGCTAGGTGCTTGTCAAAGGAATGAATTCAGTGAGCCCAAATGTTTGCTTCCTCTCATACTTAGAAAAGCACTAAATTCTTTAACTTGAGATGCCTGGTTTTCTTTAGATAACAAGCAATCTTTTATTGTTCCAACTACCTACCTGGTCTTTGTTGTAAAGCTCCTATATATCCTAGCTCCTCCCCTACCTCTTCGGAGCAGTCCCTCAGAGAGATCTGAGAGGCTGTCATCCTGGCTCGAGTCCTCCTGCCAAATAAAACATAACTCTTAACTTTTAGTCTGCACATTTATTTCCATGGACAGTGGTCACCAATTCCAGCAAGCAATTCTCTCCATCATCAGCGGGGTGTCCTAGAAGTCAACTCAATTCTGACACCATGTACCCAGATATAGCATCAGATACCTCAGAGTAGGGCTCGATTCTTCAAGACTGCTCCCCCTGCTACATTAGCCACCAATTACAAGTCTAGATTGTCACTTTTGCAGCTATACGTAAAAGGTTCCAACGACCCCATCCTTGGTTTGATTAATTTGCTAGAGAGGCTCACAGAACTCAGGAAACCAGTTTAGTCACTAGACAAAGGATACAAATCAACAGCCAGATATAGAGACACAAATGGTCAGGTCTCGAACAAAGGCACTTCTGTACCCCTGGAATTTGGGGCCTGGCACAGTGGCCCATAGAAGCACTCTGGTTTGGAAGATCTCCAGACCCCTCCTTTTGGGTTTCTATAGAGACCTCATTATACATGGGCATGATTGATTAAGTCATTGGCCACTGGTGATTGATTCAACCTCCAGCCCTTCTTCCCCCATCTACTGAAATCAGGGGATGACACTGAAAGTTCCAACCCTCTATTCAAGGTTGGTTCCCTGGCAACCAGCTCCTGCCCTTAGGTGCTTTCCTAGTTAACTCATTAACATAGCAAAAGACACCTTATTGCTCTCACAGAGGAAGTTTCAAGGCTTTTAGGAGCTCTGCACCAGAAACAGGGACAAAAACCAAACATACATACATACATATATGTATATATATATATATATTATATATACATATATATAATATTTACATATATACACACATACATAATAAACCACGGTGTCACAGAAAGACTGCTTATTATGTACAATTGAAGGGAAAAAAAGACAGCAAATATTGGTGAAGACATGAAGAAATTAGAACACTTGTACACTATTGTCAACTGAAATAAATGTGCAGCCTAAAAGTTGAGAGTTACGTTTTATTTGGTGGGAGGACTCAAGATGGCTCTGAGGGACTGCTCCGAAGAGGTAGGGGAGGAGTTAGGATATATAGGAGCTTTACAACAAAGACCAGGTAGGTAGTTGGAACAATAAAAGATTACTTGCTATCTAAAGAAAATTAGGCATCTCAAGTTAAAGAATTTAGAGCTTTTCTATGCATGGGAGGAAGCAAGCATTTGGGCTCATTGAATTCATTCCTTTGACAAGCACCTAGCTATCTAGGGCCAGTATCCTGTCCTTTCTTATTCTGAGTCCCCTCAGGGTGCACCACTGTGAGTGGTTGCAGAGGCTGGGCTGCAGGCTTGTCTTCACTTGGGGGTGGCAGCAGCCACTGATGGCTTGATGGCTTCAGCATTCTTTTGTTTACTGTATGGTTTGCAGTATTTTTCGTTCACACTTTTAATGAGGATGGAAAATGATGCAGCAGCTATGCCAAATAGTACAAAGTTTTCTCAAAAAATTTAAAAAAAAAGAATTACTGTATGATCCAGCAAGCTCACTTCTGGATATATATCCAAAGGATCTGAAATAAATATTGTTGCCGAAAGATTGGCCCCCATCCCTGATGAGCCAGATAACCTAGAGACAAGTCCTTGGAGCTTAGAAGAAAAGAGGCAATTTTATTGCTTTGCCGGGCAAAGGGGACTCACAGCAGGCTAGTGCCTCTGAAACTGTGAGCTCATCTTGGGGATCTGGTGGGGTGGTTATATAGCCATAGCTGAAACAATGAAGCATCGATAACAATCAACAGAATCTTTTTCTCATCAGGAGACTTAGAATGGCGTCATGACGCCTCCAGGCAACCAATTCTATAAAGACCAGTGGGTACATTTCTTTACCTCATAAGCACTCAAGGTGTGGTCTTCTTGGTAATTCAGGCTATTTTGTAAGGTTGTTATGGAAACGACAGGCCAGTCAAGAAACAAGCACCACTTGGAGGGTTGGAGTGCTCAGATGTATTACGCCGGCGGGCTCAGAGGGGCTTCTGCTCCGAAGCTCTGAGCACCTTCAAGACGTGCACATGAGGTTTTATAGGGTAAAGTACAAGCTTGGGGTATTCGGCCAATAGGCATGGAACAGCTTTAGCAGCATTATCATCACAAAAGTGGAGGCGGGGAGGCAGTAAACCAACATTCCAAAGCCAGATATGTATCTTTGAAAATCCAGCTGGCTAGCAAAAAACATAAACAGCAAACCAACACTAATTAACGTAGATTTACAAGTTAGTCTAGCAGAACTCAGATCAGTATTTCAATACTTAGACTTGTGAGTTATCTTGTTAGCCCAGCCCAGCCTCTCCTTCACATTCCTAGACCTGTGAGTTATCTTGTTAGACCAGCCCGGTTTTTCCTTCACAAGGTTACAGTCCTGTGACCTTCTCCCTGGAGATTGACTCAGAGACCAAGCATGATTATAGCTTTCGATTTCTGGGATAAAGTAGAAACAGTAAGATCAATAGCTTTAGTTTTAACAGTGGGCCTGGAGCTGTGGGTAGCAAGTGGGTCAGGTCGCTTGACCGTTTTAAGGGCAAGCATAAGAATAAGAAATCCGTTTAGCCTAAGTGTGGCCTTTTCATTAATCCTCCTTCAGTATCTCAAAGAGAGAGATATAGGCACTCTCATGTTCATAGCAGCATTATCCACAATAGCCAAGGCATGGAAACACCCTAAGTGCCCATCAAAGGATGAATGGATAAAGAAAATGTGGTATATATGTACAATGGAATATCATTCGGCCTTGAAAAAAGAAAGAAAACCTGCTATATACAATGACATGGATGAACCCATAGGATATTATGCTACATGAAATAAGTCGGATACAGAAGAGCAGATACTGCGTGATTCCACTTACATGAGGCATCTAAAATAGTAAAACTCACAGTAAAGGAGAGTAGAATGGCAACTACCAAGGGCTGAGGAGAAGGGGAAATGGGGACTCGCTGTTCAAAAGATACAGTTTCAGTTATGCAAGAGGAATAAACTCTAGAGATCCGTTGTACAACATTGTTCCTAGAGTTAACAATACTGTATTGGATATGTACAAATTTCTTAAGTGGGTAAATCCATGTTGTGGTCTTAACACAGAAAAAAAAATTAAAAATTAAAAAGGAATAAAGACATGGGGGGGGGGTAAGATTAGAGAAAAAAATCACTGACTTGCCCAGAGTCACACAGCTATTAAATGACAATGCCTAAGCACAAACCCAGGTCTCCTGAGGTCCATCATTGTTTGCCATTCTAATGTTAATCAAACTAAACACCATTTAAGTGGGTTGTTTTATTGTTCGCCTTGTTTTGTTTCACATTTACAGCATAATTTGTGACAACGGATTTATTCAAGTTCCCCCAGAACCAGACTCTGAAACAAAGATTCAAGTAGTCTCTTAGAGAGGAAATTCCAGAAAACAGTAGTACTGGATAGCAGTGCTGAGACAGGGAGAAGAAATCAAGAAAATAAAAGACGTGTTAATAAGCAAGTTACTACTACAAAAAACTGGTGTGTGTTCTTTGGGGGACCCAGAAAAGAGTGTGAAGTTCACACCTCAGAGGACTCCATCACTGGGCAAAGAAGTCTGAGTGTTTACCTATGAAATGCTCCTGGTTGGGGGAGATTAGGCTGAAGACATGTACCACTTGGCATGTCCTGTTGGCCCTGCAAATAGGGTGGGCTTCAGTGGTTTCAACTGGAAGTTGGGTCTGCAAAGCACAGAAATAGTAGTGCCAAGGACATATGGGTGAGACTCCACTACAGACTCACAACACATTTTAACATTCCTTGGGAGCAGAATCCAGATCTGATTCTTTATTAATACCACATAACATGGGACTAACATTGAACAAATCCATTATAATTCATTGAGCTGAGAACACCCAAGCATTTTGACCACATCACTGGCTTAGCAGAGAGTCCTCTATTACCAAAAATGGGAAGAGTTTTGTACCTATTCTGCCACCAAATGCAAAGATTTTCCCTATAGCAACAACTCCCAGATTATTTTACAGATGTGTGCTGGTCTAGAACAAAGTTTTTACCAATATGTGGCAAAAGAAGAAAAAAATTGATAACTTTATATAATTTTATGAGATTTATAAAATCTGGATTAAAGAACTATAAGTTGAAATTATTTCTGTCTAGCATTTTGGGTATTAAAATATTTTTCTGATGAAATTATAGTGAGAGTAAATGATACTCTTTTTCCCTTTCAATGCCTGTATGTTCCCTGTATTTTCCTGTGCAAATTTTTTAAGTGTGATTATGCATTGTATAAATCAGTTCTTAATTAAAATCATACTATTCTGTAATATTAAAAAATTTGGAAATACAGAAGCTATTCCTTAATAAGATTTTGTGTACCCATATTATCCCATCAGTTATTTTCCAAACCTAAAACAGCCTTAAAACCATTGATATGATTTCATAAGGTAAATCTGATCATCAACCTTTTCAAAAATGATAAATATAAAATTTGCTTATTCATAAAAAAGCTGAAAATGAACATCTGCTTGGCTATTTTAAGATTACATGGTTAAAAATTAATGCTGAGTTCACTTTGTGGTTAATTAAATTTATTCTATATTACATAAATTAAATGCATCATTTTAAATATGTTACATATGGATTTATTGAGAAGATGATTTACAAAGTAGAACAAAGGAAAAATTATCCTTGTTAGATAGTCACTTAAAACCCTGTGTATATAAGATTAAAATATCCCTATTTTCTAGGTATAAGAAGACATTCAATGATCATAAATTAAGTTTCTGAGATCATATTCTCCTTGACTCTTTAAAACAATAACTCTTTGTAGCCCCAAGTGTTTTGTATATAATTATAGATCTTCCTATATATAGTTAAATTCCTATCTAGTTCCTTTTTATTCATGAAATGTTGAGTATGATGTAAATCATTTGATTGAAAGATTTAGAAAAATGGTTAGCAGCAATCTGCAGATTTGGGAATCTGGCAGGACTGTCCCCGGTAAATGATGGAGCCAGGGCCACCTGGAGACGTAGGTAGATCACACTGCAGACTGAACCAAGTTAAAGTGAACAAACGCACACACACAACTTTGAAGGAATAAGAAAGCCACCATAAGCAATTTATTGCTTGGGAATCTGTCTTAAAAGGTGGCTCCATCTTTGTGTTTGTAAAAGGGCACACTGAAAATCTTTCCATTCCAGATAATATTCATGATTCATTATTTAACGTACATTCCAGGTTTTCTTGTCTTCAGGCACCTCTGTTTTGGAACTTACCAGATATGTCTTCATTCAGTTTCTCCTGTTTCTCTAAGTTAACTCACCCATGAGACAGTGAACAGAGACTAGCAGGCAGAGTTTTAAGGATGTATGATGCCTGGGCAACACCTCTGTTTATTTTTCCCAGATACATGGCACTCCTTTTCCCCATAGCTAGTACTTCTTACAAGTGCAGTGGAATGTGTCAGAGACTAAGACCAAATCTTGTCTCTAAGCAACTTCCACATAGTGATGTGAACTTATAAATCCATGTGCATTCTTGTTGTGCGAGGGTGTAGCAATCACTATTATTTTTACTCCTATACTAATTGGCAAAGTCATCTGAAAGATTTAATTATCTTCCTAATACATAACTACTGCCAAAGATTAAGAATTTTGAGCCCATTTAGCTTTGAAATAATGGATTTTTAAACCCACAAAAGGTACTTGAATAAATAGTTATTTCTTATGAATATTCTAATAAGAAATTATGCTAATAGCAATTGCTAAAGCTAAAAATGTTGAGAAGAAGATTAATTACTTATAATATGCCATGAGCAACATGGTACAAAAATAGATGATTCTTCACTCTTTAATGCTCAGAGATTTTATTGACATATTCTTGATGAGAAAGAAAACAAAGATTAACCTGCAAAAGTTTAGAAAAATATTTTAAGGAGAAACAAAGACTTTTTCAACATGTGTTTAAATGTTATAGCTTATCTTCAACAAGGGCTATGCAATCTATTAGATGTTTTTGTGAAAAATAATGACTTGGCTGTAAGCCACTAACATTAAGAAGAAACAGAGGACTTAATCCACCAGATATCAAGATTTATTATGTAACTAAAGTAGCATGTGTTGCATTGTTGCAAAATAGATAAATAGACCAGTGGAACAAGAAAGAAGGCCCAGAAACCGACACACATATATAGATAGTTGATTAATGACAAAGACAATACTTGATTGAAAAGGAAATGACAAAAAATGAAATTTTCAAAAGATGGTATGGGTCAATTGTATATCCACATGTAAAAGAAAAGAATAAAATTGAACCCTACTTTCAAACATGCTCAAAATTAATTCCAGATGGACTGTCACTCTAAATGTAATGTATAAAACATTAAATTTTCCAGAAGATAGCATAAAAGAATATTTTCATGAACTTGAGATAGGTAAGAAGTTCTTCATTATCACTAACCATAATAGAAAAAATTGGATTGCATTGTCAGAACATCTGTTCATCTAAAAACACTATTAAGAAAGAGAAAATGCAAACCACAGAGTAGAGAAAACATTTGCAACACATATAAGTAACAAAGGGTTTGTATAGAGTATATATATTGAAGGAAAGGAAAAAAAAATCCTACAAGTCAATTTGAAAAGGCAGGTAATCCAACAAAATGGTGTTGGGCCACACTCTGAAGGCTTGCAAGCCCTGTACTTGCCCAGCTTCGAGACAAAAGAGCCCAGAGTCAGTGACAGACACATCAATGGTTAATCAACAGGGCGATCTTACACGTCTGAAACAAGGTCCTGGAGCAGCACCCCGGAATGCAGACAGTGGGGCTGACATGAAGGCGGTTCACTACGGGGGTGGGGGAGGTTACCAGTACGGAGGGAACTGACGTCAGGTTGGCTCATCCATTACCAGGGAAACCAGATAGTGCATTGATACACTATCATAGCAGGGATAGTTCTGATGTAAAGACGAGAACTGTCGCTAGATGGAGCAGGGGCAAGTACGTAGGCAAATACTGATTAGGCTCTGTGATAAACAGGAAGGTCAGTCAGGTGAGTAGGGTGTGGGTGAGGCAGGGACAGGCAGAGCAGGGGATGTGCTGAGAGCAAGAGAGCAGCCTATTTGAGTGGCCTGATCCCACAAATGAGTGAGAGACTTGAACAGGCATTTCACAAAAGAAGGTATTCGAGTGGCCTATGAGCACGCAGAAATGTGACTGACATCACTACCCTTCGGAGATACGCAAATGAAACTCACAGCTATACACCATTACATGTATACCAAATGACTGAAGTTTCAAATTGACAATAGTACTCAAGGGTTGGAGGAACTGGAACCGTCATACAATGCTTGTGAGTCAGAGAGGAGGAAAGTGAATTCCTAAAACCACTGGATAAAACGCGTAACGCTGTCTAAAGGCTAACGTACACCTGCTGTGGAGACTAGAGCTTTCGTTTCAAATTAAATATGCAAAATCATGTGTGTGTGCAACTAAAATCACACACCAAAATGTTCATAGTGTCATTGTTTGTAAAAGTGAAAACCTGGAAACCCAAATGTACTTCAACTGAAAAATAAATTGTAGCATTTTCATATAAAGAAATACAATAAAATAGTGAAACTACATGAATGGCTATAGGCAACCATGTGGATGAGTATCACAACCATAATGCTGAGGGAAGAAGCAGGCACAAAGGAATATACACATAAAGATGTCCTTTATATAGAGCTATGGTATTAAACCTTTGCATTTTGTTTTGTTTTGCTCTGTTGAGGGAGAGCAAGAAGGAGAGTTGTCAGATGTTGATAATGTTCTTTATTTTGATCTGAGTAGGATTATGTGTATGTGATTATGTGATAACTTATTAAGCTATACACTTAACATTTTACATTTTTCTGAATGTGTATTATATTTTAACAATGAAGTTAATTTTTTAAAAACTCAAGCCTTTGACTTCTGCCTCTGGTGAAAATATAGCAACAGGGATTTTATCTACCCTTCCCCCTGTCGACTGAAATAATGCACAACCTAAAAGTTGAGAGTTATGTTTTATTTAATGGACAATTCTGAAGACTCAGCCAGGGATGACAGCCTTTCAGACTGCTCTGAGGGACTGCTCCAAAGAGGTAGGGGAGGAGCTAGGATATATAGGAGATTTACAACAAAGCCCAGGTAGTTGGAACATTAAAAGTTTACTTGTTAACTAAAGAAAACCAGGCATCTCAAGTTAAAGAATTTAGTGCTTTTCTCTGTGTGGGAGGAAGCAAGCATTTGGGCTCATTGAATTCATTCCTTTGACAAGCACCTCACCATCTAGGGCCAGTATCCTGTCCTTCCTTATTCTGAGTCCCCTCAGGGTGCACCATTGTGAGTGGCTGCAGAGGCTGGGCTGCAGCCTTGTCTTCACTGGAGAGTGGTGGCAGCCGCTGATGACTTGATGGCTTCAGCATTCTTTGTTTACTGGTATGGTTTGCAGTATTTTTTGTTTACACCCCTGAAACAAACAAAAGGAAATAAACTATGCAAAACAGCAATTTCCAAGGCACTGTACATCAGACAATGAGGGACACTCATCCCTGAAAGACAGAGTCAGTTCTGTGAGCCCTACAACTGTTCCAGCTTCTGACTCCAAAGAGCTTCCAGGAAGAAGAGATACAGCAGATGCCTTGAGATGAAGGGACAAAGCTGAGAGTGTGAGGGAACCAAGGTGGCTGGAGTTTTCATCCAGAGAACAGGAGAGAAGAGAGCTACAGAGAAACAGAGCCTCAGTCTGCAGAGGACCCCGGTGAGTGTTCAACAGAGTATAGACAGTGCTTGTTTGTGAGGAGACAACTCAAGGCCAGGAAAAGAGCCAGCTGCAAAGACCAGAGTTCGCAGTACCTAGTACTCACAGAGGGCCAGGAACAGTGCCCGTTGCAGCCAGTCAGAATGGAAAGTTTCATAAGTCATTGGCTTGTCTCAGCAACAGAGAACACTTCTTCCCCATAAAGTATCCCCATAAAGGGCTGTTCTGGTCCTGCCTGACAAGTCTTCAAAGTAAAATCTAACAGAATCAAACTTTTCTCAAGTAACTTAACTACATCCCAGAACGAATCTTAAAATTTGTAGGACTATGATAATATCTAGGAGTCAACAAGGTAAAACACAAAAAGTCTGGTATCCAATTAAAGATTACCAGGTATACAAAAAAGCAGCAATGCAACACATAATGGAGAAAAAAATTCAACCCATTGAAACCATTCAGAATTGACTGAGATGTTAGAATTAGAAGAAAATGGCATTAAAATAGTCATTACTGTATTCATTATGTTCAAGCAACTGAGCACAGACATGGAAGACATAGAAAAGACCTAAATTGAACTTCAATAGATACAAAATACAATGTGTGAGGTGAAAAATACACTGGATAGGATGAGAGTGAGGACACTTAGACATTAGAGAAGAAAATATTAGTGAACTTGATGGCATAGCAACAGAGACTACCCAAAGTGAAACACAGAGAAAAAGACTTGGTAAAAGAAACAAAAAAGCATCAATGGTCTGTGAGACAACCTTAAACCTCATAATATATGTGTAATGAGCAGCCAAAGGAGGCAGGAATACAGGGGGGAAATCATGTAAAGAAATAAAGACTAACGTTTTTCCAAATTTGATAAGAAATATAAACCCACAACTGCAAGAAGTTCAGTGATCCTCAAGCAGAAAATAATGAATAAAAATACAAGACATATAACACTGAAATTGTTCAAAGCCAATGATAAAGAAAATATCCTAACAGCAGTCATAAAAATGAAGCATGCATATGTAAGGAACAAAGATAAAAATGACAGCATAATTCCTATCAGACACAGTGCAAGCAAAAAGATAGTGAAGCAACATCTTTAACATACCAAAAGGAAAAAAAACTTTCAACTTAGTATTATGTAACTGACAAAAAAAATCTTTCAGAAAACAGGGCAACATAAAGACAGTCAAACAAACAAAAGCTGAAAGAATTCATCTTCAACTACACTGCAAGAAATGTCAAAGAAAGTCCCTTTTGCAAAAGGAAAATGATACAAGAAGAAATATGGATCCACACAAAGTAATTATAAACAGTGGAAATGGTAAGTATATGAGTAAATGTACTTTTCTCTTATTAAGATATAAAATATAAAAACATGTTTTTTCTTATCGTTTAAAATTCTTTAAAAAAAATCGATACTCAGGAGAATTGAAAGCATATATCCACACAAAACTTGTATACAAAAGTTCCTATTGTAACCAAAAAGTGGAAACCCAAATTTCAGTCAGCTAATGAATAGATAAACAAATGTAGTATATCCATACAGTGGACTATTGTTCAGACATAAAAAGGAATAAAATGCCGATTCAGACTATAACATGGGTGAATCTTGAAAATATTAATTAGAAGAAGCAAGACACAACAGTCCACCTGCCATGTGATTATATCTATATGAAATGTCCAGAATAGGCCAATCCATACAGATGGAAAGTAGACTAGTGGTTGCCAGGGATTGGAGGTTGGGGGAATAAAGAATGACTGCTAATGGATACGGGGTTTCTTTTGGGGGTGATGAAAATGTTCTGAATTAGCTAATGTTGATGGTTGCATGACTTTGTGATTTTATTAAAAATTACTGAATTATGCACTTTAAAATGGTGAATTTCATTGTACGTGAATTGCAGTGAGTTAATAGTGGCTCCCCCCAAATATATTTAAGTCCTAACCCCTGATACTTGTGAATATGACTTTATTTGAAAGTAGAGTCTTTACAGATGTAGTATTTCTGTTAAGGATCTCAAGATAAGATTATCCTGGATCTAGTGTGGGCCCTAAATCCAATGACTGGTGTTTTTTGTTGTTTGTTTGTTTGTTTTTATTATGGAAGTCCTAGGAAACTAATGCATAAATTTATATCAGTTAAAATATTATTTGAAATAAAAATAATTATTTAAACAAAAATAATAATATAGTGCATTTGGATTATAACATATATAAAAACAAACTTATGGTTACCAGGGAGGGAAGGAGTGAGAAGGGATAAATTGGGAGTTCAAGATTTGCAGATACTAACTTCTATATATAAAATAGATAAAGAACAAGTTTATACTGTATAACACAGGGAAGTATATTCAGTATCTTGTAGTAACATATGGTTAAAAAGATATTAAATATTAAAACAAATATATGTATGTTCCTACATGACTGAAGTACTGTGCTGTACACCAGAAATTGACACAATGTAAACTGACTATACTTCAATAAAAATATATATATATACTTTTTTTAAAGTAAATGTACATAAACAGTAGCACTAATTTCTGTAAGGGAGAAATGGAAGTACACTATTGAAAGATTCTTGCATTGGGTTGGATAGCACCCCCCACATATGACTATATTTGGGAATAAGACTGTCACAGATTTAATTAGATGAGATGAGAGCATACTGGAATAGGATAGGTGGGCTCATAACCCAATATGACTGCGGTCTTCCCAAGAAGAGCAGAAGAGCCACAGAGACACATGGAGAAAATGCCATGTGACAACAGAGGCAGAAGTTGGAGTGAGACAGCAGCAAGCCAGGAACACCAAGCCCTGCCAGCCACCGCCAGAAGCCAAGGACTGGCGAGGAAAGATCCTACCCAGAGTCTCACAGGGAGCATGACCCCGCTGACACCTTGATTTGGGATTTTTAGCCTCTCGAACCGTGTAAGAAGAAACTTCCATTGTTTAAAGTCACACAGTTTATGGTACTGTTACAACAGCCCTGGGAAATAAAATACAGTTCTTGCACTAGGAATGGTATATCACTCCGAGGCAGACTGTGACAAGTTACAGATGTACACTGTAAATTCTAAAGCTACCACTAGAAAAAGTTCTTAAAATCCAACACCCATTTCTATTACAAAGTCCTCAGAAAGCAAGCAATAGAAGGAATCTTCCTCAGGCTAATGGAGGGCATCCATGACCAACCTACTGCTGACCTCAGACTGAGTAATGAAAGACTGAAAACCACCCCCCGAAGGGGAGGAACACAGTAAAGACATCTGCTATCACCACTTCAGATCAACATTGTACTAGGAGGTCTAACCAGTATAAAAGGGTGAAAAATAAAAATCAAAGACACAATTTACATAATAAAGACAGAATTTTAAATGTCTTTATTCATAGACAACATGATTGTGTATGTAGAAAAATTGATAAAAACTACCCAGAAAATTACTCAAACTAAGAAGTGAGTTTAGTAATACTTATGTAACAGGGTTCATTGAGCTTCTTGTTTCCAAATACAAGGTCAATATACAAAAGTTACTTGCATTTCTATATACTAACAATGAACAGTTGGAAATTAAAGTTAAAAGCAAAAATACCATTAAAAATAACACCAAAATGTGAAGTATTTATGGGTAAACCTGATAAAATATGTTAAAGATCTGCAGACTGAAAACTAAAAAGTACTGAGAGAAATTAAAAACCCAGGTAAATGGAGAGCTATACCTGTGCACAGGGTATATTTCCATGTCAATGTCAATATTGATTACATTAATATAACCAAAGTGAAAGTCTGTTCTTCCCAAATTAACTATAGCTTTATGATAATCTCAATCAAGAAATCAAGAAATGCTGTATTGGCATATCTATAAAGATAGATGTTTGGCATCCAACAGATCAAAGGAAAAGAATAGAGTGTTTAGAAATAGACCCAAACAAATAGAGAAAACCAATTTCTGACCAATGAAGAAAAGTAATTCAGTGAAGAAAGGAGAGATTGTTTTTCAACAAATGGTCCTGGAATAATTGTATCTGCATATGCCAAAGGATTAGCTCACACCACATAAAAAGTTAACTCAAAGTTGACCATAGTCTTAAATAAAAAATAAAACCATAAAACTTAAAGAAAATATAAGATAAAATCCTTGTTAACTGGGATTAGACACCACAAACACAATCTGCAAAAGAAAATAGTTGTTAAAGAGTACTATAACAACGTTTAAAACTTCTGCTCTTCAAAAGATACTATTAAGAGATTCTTATTTCTCACAGAGAGGGAAATAATATTTTCAAGACCTATATATGAAAATGATTTGTTTCTAGATTATATAAAGAAATTTAAGAACTCAATCCTAAAAAAAGACAACTCATCCAAAAAAAAAAAAAGACCAAAAATTTAAATAGACACATTATCAAAGAAGACATGCTGATAACAAAAAAGCACATTTTTAAAAAGTCTCAAATCATTAGTCTGAGGGAAAGGCAAATTAAAAGTATAGTGAGATATCACTACTTACCTATTCTGTGTGTCACTACATGTTTATGTTAAAAAGACTAACATTAAAAACACTGGCAAGTGTGTGCAACAACTGAAACTCTCATACGCTGCTTCTGAGAATGTAAATGGACACGACCACTTTGGAAAACAGTTTGGCACTTTCTTATAAAATTAAATATACACCTACTTCATGACCCAGCCACTTCTCTCTGAGGTATTTCTTTACCCAAGAGAAATGAAATCATATGTCCATACAAAGACTTACACACAAAAATGCTCATAGAAGCTTTATTAGTAAAAACCCCAAACTGGAAACAACCCAAATGTCCATTAACAGGGTTAATGGATAAACAAACTGTGGTGCATCCATACAAAGGACAACTGTTTAGTAATAAAAAGTAATGAACTATCAAGTCATACTACAACAGAGATGAATCTCATATAATTATGCTAATTTTTTAAAAAGCAAAAAAGAATACATACTCTATTTTTCCACTTATATGATATTCTAGAAAGTGCAAATTAAATTTTAATGACAAAGAGCAGACCAGCAGTTGCCCAGTTGGGAGACAGGGAAGGAGGAAGGGATTACAAAGGAGCAAAAGAGCAAGAGGAAACTTTTGTCGATGATCAGTGTGTTTACGGCCCTTCTTACCCTTTACTGTGGTGATGGTTTTGGAGGGGTATACATAAGCCAAAACATTAAATTCCATAATGCAAACACGTATCAATTCTATTAACTTTAAAAGGTCTTTGTATCTCGCTAGCTTAAGTCTGTGTCATATTTGTGTATATGTTGTGGAGGATTGATTTGTTTACAAGGACCGTGTCTTCTAAGGCTATGTATTCTGTGGCAGAAGATAACATTGTCATTTATAGTTGCACTCTTCTTCAATCCGTAGCTACCACTGCTCTTATCCGATGTATGTCACTTAAATAATTGGATTGAGAATGTTATTATTGGACTCTTCAATCCCTTTTCTCAACATTTATACAAGCTATCTACTCTCGCCTCTCAATGCGAATAAATTATTCATTATGAGAGACAGTCTGGGTGACAGAATGAATATCACTTCAGACAGCCACTTCCTCACCTTCATTTATTAAGTGACCATGGGCAGTCTCTTAAGCCTTGGTCACTTACTGGAAATATCAAGGCGTTAATTCCTTTCAGAACCTTTGCTATAGCAAATTATTTGCTAGGGACACTTCCATTTCAAACAGCCATGACACTGTGTATTGAACCAAAATTTTAAATCAGACTTTTGAATAAGTCAAGCTCATACAATGACTTGTAGAATAACTTACAATAAACATCACAATTATGTAAAAATTCATAGAAAACACTTCCCACTTAGGAAATGGCCTTCTTTGAAAGACTATAATTTCTCATAACATTTATTTTTATGCATCTTTCAATAAGGTCATACAGGGAATACATGCATTTTTAAAATATTGTTTTAAAAATTCTACTTGCTAATATTTCTAAAAATCACCATTCTAACCAGAAAACACACAAACACATTTAGCATTTCCAATTGATATTCATGGGGTTTTATTGCACTTTGAGGCAGTAAAGGACTTTAGAGATCATGGTGTTTTAACCTTCTCATTTTAAAGTAGAGAAAAAGACCTCCTGAACCCCGGAAGTGTTAAATGGCAAATCAGAAACACTGCTGTGGGTTTGTCACCAGTTGTGGGTTCTGGCCAGCAGAAGTCCCACCGAGATGGAATGAATTACTCAAGACTCTGTGGAAAAGTCAAGAGAGTGAGAGGGAGTCGGGAGCCAACTCCACAGGCCTCTCAAATCTCCCATATTTATTGAGTACAGTCAAAGGAGGAATGCAGGAATTTAGGGAAGGACAGGGTGGGATCACAATGAGCACAAAGGCTTTGTTTATTGTTAGTGTTTGGCTCAAGGTCAGAAGACCCTTTTTGGTGAATCATGTTTGTGTTGAGCCTTTCAGCTTATCAGGGTGAAACGTGTGAGAATCAGCTGCTTCACAACTTGGACCCAGGCGGCTGTGCCTGTCTTAGGTCGCCCCCCTCAGGGGATCTTACCCGTCATTGGCTAACCAGCCGTCTCACCTCTGAGTCTGCAGCTTTTTGTAAGTTGTTTACCATTCCAGCCCAAGGCTGTTTTGGGGATAGAAGACTAACAGCAGGCGCGCCCAGCGTTTATAGCCAAGGGCCTGGGTTGTTGCTAAAACCTCAACTATGCAAGCAAGGCTATTACTAAGTACATCTTCTTTAAGGAGATAAGCGGTTGAGGTCTGTTACAATTTGTTAACCCAATCATGGGCTCCCACGCTCTGCTCTATAGCAGAATTTGGTGTGATGTTCTAACCTACAGAGAATTCCTAGAGCAACAAAAAAAACCCTATTTGTCCTGAGGAAACTTTCAGATAAAGATGTTCACTTCTTACTGCCTCAAAAATAAAGACTTGTTTTACAGAAGTTATCAACATAGACTTGACCCTATGGCCATACTTGTCCATTCAATAGGGATCCACTTTTGAAATATATGATTTGGTCTTCTATCTGACCAAACATAGCAGGAATGTTCTAACAGTGTCTTCACTTTTGTCATTTTGTGATGTTTTGTCACATTGTGAGTAGCATTATGTCTCATCCATTGTTGTCTCTGAGAACAGAGAGGTACCACTGTATGGATCCCACACAGACAGATAATCTATTAAACTAATGCTCTATCTTTATCACCAATACTACTTCGTGTCTTTCCTGGAAGCTGTTAGTAATTATCGTATTTTATTCCCTCCTTTAGGAAAAGCATTAAATGCAAACACTAAATGTATTAATGTGCAGTAAAATACTAGGATCGATAGCTAGTACGATTTTTCCAAGAATATACTTCTATTTCTGATGAGTGACTCTGAGATGACTAGTATTTAATGCCTTGGTGGGATGAACAGAGATAAAGTAATCATGTATAACTATCCATTTTTCTGTTCCTTTCAAGAAATAGAAAAATCAAGTTCCTTGAATCACTGCTTTTCATAAATTTTGTTCAGCCAAAAACAAATCTAGCACAAATTTAGTACATAATGCAAGGTCAGTTTTTAAATGTAAATGTTAGATATTTCTTAATCCCTTAGAAGTATTGTTATCCATAAAATTTGAGTAATCTTAGTAGATACTGTGTCTTTCCATTATTCTACGCAAAGATCTCAATATGTGACTTTCCTGAGCCTTGTCTGTTTCTTTCTGTCCAAAATCAACAAAAGGAAAACTTCTGATATTACGAGAAGACATAATGGTGTCCTCCTGAGTGTCTTGAAGATCTGCAATGGAACAAAATGCACCAACAACACTGTTGTGTTAGTAGGCAAACGCGGCACACAGCAACTGTAACCTGAGCCTACAGAAAGCTGAAATTTCAACATCAAATCAAACTTAAAGATAATTAACATAATGTGTATTGACATTTTTCAGAAAGAATAAATACATTTCATATTGACATCATTTGACCAGTACACAAAAGGGTGTCTAAGGCCAGATGGGCAGTTTTTCTTTATCTATTATTCTTTTCTGATAGTATCTTATTTCAGTCTGAATTAATATAAAAGCCAAGCTGTTTATAACTTTTTTCTTCCCTTAGTTTATTTTCAGAATTTAGATATCACATCAGGATAAACAGATTTCTCTAATGCAAGTTTTTTTTTTTTTTTTAATCCTCTATCTATACAATGATGGTTGCTCAAATTTACAGGTGGTAAACTGTGCATGCTTTTATTCCTAAGAACTGTGATTCTCTATCAGGCTGAGTGTCCTCTGGCTTTACTACATTTTCCCTTCCACTTTGTTCTGTTGTTTCAAACTTATATGATCTTTGCTAAATATCTTCATCTCTTTCCTAGTCCCCTATTTGTAAACAAACCAATCTCACTTTCCTTGGAATCTGTAAATGTCTAGGTTTCTACCGAGGAGTGAGAAATAAAGAGGTAGTTTAGAGGAAGGAAGGAGCAATCCCACCCAGATACACTGGTTTGGAGAGAGAAAGAGCTTCTTGACCTGTAGGGGGAAACAGGAAACTTTTAAGAAGATACATAATTCTTTATGTCTCAATTACTGGGACCTTAAATGATGCCTACAACAGTTCCCAGTAAAAAAACTCCATTCATCTGACAAAGATACATACTCTCAGCTTTGTGGAAACAACTCTTCTTAGCAAATCTTAGATTCTATGGAGGAAATAGAAGTAGAATGCTAGAGGAAAAGGGTGGAGGTGAAATGAGAAAAAATTCTATGTGTAAATTAGCGATATCACTAATCTCTTAGCCAAGACTAGAGTATGCAACAGTTCTTTAATAGAATAGAAACTCACTGAGTACCATCTTTAATGTGTTTTATTTAGATTTTTCAAGTTATATGTACTTGCTTTTGAAAAATGCATGTCACCATGGGTTCAGTCATGCTCAAATAATTCTTTAGTTTGGTATAGTCCCCAAATCCTTGACATGTTATGACTGGTAGATAGCAGAACCAAATGCTTAATCACCTAAAAATTTAAGATTCTGGCATTCAGAGCAGGCAGAAATAGGTAAAGGAAACTCAAAAACAAATGAAAATGGTATTGAAAGAAATTTTGTATTTCATGAATTACTCAAATTGGAAACAAAAATTTTTTCAAGGGCACTAATCAGCTCTGTAATATCCTGCCTCAATTACTGGGAAGGTCACTGGTCTGTAGGATGGTAGGACAAAAAACCACTGGGAATGGCAAGATCTGTGACCATTTGAAGCCAATGTTTTATCAAATTACAGCCCATGAACTACTCACATAAGAATCATTGATGTTACTTTTTAATGCAGAGTCTTAGGCCTCATCCCCAGAGATCTGGAGCCTCCCCAGGAAGAGGCTCAGGAATCTGCTATTTTAACTGGCTCATCAGCCTGTTTATAGGCACCTTAAAGCTTAAAGGTCTGTGCCCACCTATCCGGTTCAGAGATCTCCCTGTGAAAATACAGAGAACATCCTCTGTTTTAGGACCACACAATCTCAGGGACATCTCTTAAAAAACTGTTTAAACCAGTCTCCCAACTCTATCCCCATTCCCAACTCTCTAACCTAGTATTCTGTTTTTCCTCCTCCACAGCAATTATTCTTACCAAATTTTTTTCTGACTAAAAGCTGAGTCTGTGAGAGCAGAGATATGCCTGGCTTAATCACCTATATCCCCAGTGCCCAGTAATGTGGGGACTCAAAAGTTAGTTATGGGTTTAACCAATGAATAAATAAACAAAAAACATGAAAGGATCCATTGATCATAACTGAAATGACATTCTAGTAATATACATTTTATTATGGAGTTAAACTAGATATTAGTGTGTATGTGTGCATTTATATCAATTATAAATGATATCTTCACTTCGTGGATGAGAAAATTGAAATACAAAAGTCTTATGTGGTTAATTCCAGTTCATCCTGTGAAGATGGCAGCCTTTTGGGGGCCATCTCCATGGCAGATTTGTTACACAATCAACTCCCTAATTATCACTCCTAACATCAGGAAGAAGGATGCCCTCCCTTGGTGCCCCTTTCGCAGATTCAGAAACAGAAATATGAAAGTTTGGTCATTTATGAGAGGAACATAATCAGCCAACAACAGAGAAATAAACAACACACATTTCACATGGTGATCAATGTTGTACACTCTCCAAACACGAGCATATCTCCTCACTAAGTCAGGCAGCTGTTTTGCAGGCCTCCAGAACTGCTGTGAATCCCACTACACTTTCTTTCTGTAGCATTGAAATGGCAATCAGACACTTTCTGCCACATGTGGTTATTTAACATAGGGTGTTCCCCGTAAGTCAACTGAAAGCTACTCCAAGGGTGAAGTGGTGTATTTTGCTTATTGGAATGTTACTTTCCCTACCCGCTAAGAGTTTAAAACAATGTTAAGCTTCTAGTTTGCTTTTAAGAGATATTTGCTGAACAAATAAATGAATAAATGGGCTGCACTGGGTCGAACCAGGCAATAAGAAACACAAACCACAAAGCAGATTCTCTAGAAAAAGAGATATTAACATTGAAAAAGAGCTGTATTTCCTTGCTGTTCAATTATTCAACTAAATCAGGCTAATAAATTATAATTAGACAGAAAAGACTATATTCAAAGCTCTATTTTACTTTCTGTTTTAATTTGTCTATGTTTCTACTTCATAAATAAAAACTCTACTTTTTGGCTTCATTAAATTTACAGGGACAACATGTAAAATGTCTCATATTCATAGAACTTGGAAAGATTAATAATTCTTTCCACATTTCTAAAATTCACACTCACAATTTCCATAGAAAACATTTTAAAATAAAGTTTCTTAAGAACTGATCTGGCTTATCTTAAGTTAAATAGAAAAGGCCCGAGGCCCCAGACACCAAGTAAAACTCTTCTCTGTAAAAGAAGATACATCTGTCTGCGATTCTTTGCAGAGAAGAATTATCTAGAACACTGAGTTAAAATATATCTGGGGCCAAGGAGAGTTTCTTCACCAACCCTTGTGAGTTGATGCATTTTACTAAAAGGCACCGGGCCTTAATATTTTGTAATTATGAGCCCCTTTAAGGATCATTGAAAATTACAGACTTCTCCAAGGTAAACCACACTGATACACACAATTTTTATACAATTAAGGGACATTTTCTGATCTATTTGATGCTCAAGACTCCCACTCCACCTTAGGAAAGCCATTTGTTTGTAATTGCTAAATAAGGATGGTTCAGAATGATCTGTGGGGGGCCAAAGAGACCCTATTTTGAGGTTTCCCTTTTCTCTGGTACCTTGTTCCTACGTGGACAGCCTGCTCTAGCAATGCTGCAAGGCTGCTAACTCACCTTTGAACTGCACCTCATTCCTAGTGTTTGTCTGTGTATCTTGGTTTCCACTCACCAAAGTCCACTTTTTCTTCCATTATTGCTTATGAACCCACATGACCCACGTACAGGAATTTTTATTCACTATGACAAATTATTCACAATGGAAATTGTAATAACTTACTATTTTTTCATTTTCAGAACCAAGATTGTGTGTTAATGATGGAACATATGCCAACTACCAAAGTTCCCTGGGTGCAAAGTCCTAATATACCCTACATATCATAGCCAAAATGGGGATTTCTACTTCATCTGAAAAAGTTATCCCCATTGACCAACCAGAACATTTTGGAGAGGATGCATATTGAATAACATGAGAGGAAGGAGACATTTGCCTCTCCATAGCTGAAAATACTGGAGATGGGAGAAGGTGTCAAAAGCAGACTCTCTTCAGTTAAGAACTTTTTTTTTTTTCCGCAAAAGGACAGGGTTTCCTTTAATTGACACAGAGAACAACATTCATGCTTTTAAATTACTGGATTTTCCCTGATAGCAAAATGAATCATCAAAGAAAATTAATTGCTGCACCATCCATGTCTTATTCCATCTGTTTAATTGCACTTATTTTTACTATTGGAAAGCTCATTTTTTTTTTTAAAAAAAAAGCTTACATTAAAACATAACCATGAATTCTTGGTGTTAAATATTCCTGCCTTTGCTATCAAGTGACTTGTTATTACTTGAAGATAAATTTGCTTATTTTCCCCAAGCCCCTGTCTCTCAGAGTAAAAGAAAATGATAGCTTTAAGTTTTGAAGATACTATATTTTGATTTTCATTTATGTGAATTTTATTGGTGAAGAAACATGGAAACACTCATGGTGAGGAGATCTTAAACCGCTTACACAGAGAAGGGGAAAAGAAACTGGTTCTAAGCCCAGGAAAGTTGACATCCAGCCTTCTTTTCATGTAACCTGCACAGGAAAATGCAGCTCTTTCCTTGCTTTGGCACACTGAAATTCTAAGACGATTAAGTAACAAACTGGAAGAAGACATTTGGTACATCTGTCTAGCTTTTAGACTTCAGCTTCTTCACCTGCAAGGCAGGAATGGTCCAGGACCCAGATACACCATGTGCATCTGTAAGTCAGCATCATGGGCATCACATAGAAGCTGATTAGAAACAGGGACTTTCAGGCCCCCCGCCCTCCGGAGACTTTCAGAAACAGAACATAACGTGTAACAAGATCCCCAGGTGATTGTTACGTACGTTCAATTTTGACAAGCATTCAAGATGGTTTTTCCTCCTCCAGACCTAAAGGAAATCATGCTGGGGAAGAAAAAAAAAAAAAAAAAAAAAAAAGGAAATGTTCCCTCTGCATTTTTAAATCACCTACCTATTTCACAGAGATAATTATAACCCCATATTATCTGTTTCTGGGAAAGCACATGTGGCCACTTGTGAGTTCAGTTAAGAAGTCAAACACATGGTTTTACAAACAAAAATTTCATAGAAAAAGGAAAGGGGAAAAAAAAAAGACTAGCCTGAGTAAGATTCTTTGAAAATTTGCCCATTTGTTTTCTGTGACAGGAGAAGATGAAAATGGATTGACTTCTCCAGAAAGATAATAAGGAACATTTGCCTAAGAGCATGCTACTGAAAATAAGATAGAGAAGCAATGAAGTAGAGCATTGACAGGTAACGAGAAAACAAGCGCGGTGCAGGGGGATGTTTATTGTAAAGCCTGCGTGTGTGTAGCACTGCCATGAATCTCAAAATTGATTTTCCTTTCTTCTGAGGCAATGGTGACTTGAATAAAATGAAACAAAAAAGAAGAAAACACTCATTGTCTAAAGCTGGACTCAGGTGCAGAAGCAGCACAACTTGGCAATGGTGCTGCAAGCTTAATAGCATTAGGACAGTGTCATTTGAAGGGAGAAATATTTTCCTTCCACTAGCTGACTCTCTGAAATGTCTATCAGGGTATAAAAGATGTTGGTAATAATGGAGCAGATGCTTCTGAATCGGTCAGAGAAAATGCCCCATCACACATTGCTCAGAAAAGTATAACTATATTTTCCTCAAATGTTTCAAATAATACAATCCAGTTGAATGCTGTAGTTTGCTTAGAAATTTTTCAGTGTAAGTTTTTTGCCCCCTGGTTCTTCGACTACATACTGCCTATGGGTTTTTGAAAGAAATAGTATTTCCAGAGGAATCCAAACAAAATGAGAGGAAACCCACTCTTGGCAAAGCAAAGGGAAAGGGAAGCTTTCTATAAGCACTAAGAATTTTCTCCACCAACAGATGTGTCAGTGGTAGCTAGATACAAAATACCTTATCCTGGGGCCCGCATGGTAGGTTTTTGCTTCCCTTGCCTAAGCTGAGAAGTTTGGTATGGGGGGGGGGGGGCTGGGTTGTTCGTTTGCTTGTTTTTTCATAACATCAGCAATTTGAGCAAATCAGAAATTCTGGAGAAAGTTTTAATAGAAGAAAAGAGGCTGCATGAAGACCAGCTCTGTTACATGCAGGACAGGCTTTTCCCCAGTACATTCCTAAGCTGCTCAAAAATAGCAATGAAAGTGTTTAAACTCCGCAAGGATGATGAGAATATGGATTGTGAATGTCTAACAAGTTTCTAATGTCCTGAGGGCAAAGCTTCATTTTCTAATATGTTCAAGTCACTGTGGGGAAGTCTTTTGTAAGAACTGGCACACGCTGTTTGCATGTGTAGAGGATTCGAAGGCACTATTTCTAGTAGAACGAACACCAGGGTTCTGTGAGGAGGTCATTCTGAAGAGTGTGTAAAGGGCACAGTAGTGGTGAAGGCTGCATACATTAGCACCTTTGGAGAGTAAATTTGGAACAACTTTCTGCAGATCATGGTATGGACCCTGGAAGCCAATTATCGAAAATACATTAACCTAAAACAACAATGCTTCCTTGTAAGCAGCAAACCTTCATTAAGTCTTTTGGCATTGATTCCATTCACATGATTCATTTTGAACTCTTCTTAATAATGTGAATTTAATGCATAATTTCTGTGTAATGACATTTTTTAATTACCACTTAATCACGGGTTCAAGGAAGTATCTTTCATTTGGTCCATTTTATGAGGCTAAGCAAATAAATCTATAAAATAATTTATTCTGCTAGTTGCTTGGAAACCTTATTGTTGATATGACAACCCTGGCGTAATAAATCAAATCACCACGTTGTTTCATTTGCATGTAGAAGTCATATATTTTCAGAAGAAAAGCCTTCTTTCTTTTTGCTATGCTACAGTGACATCTACAGAAAGGAATAAAGAAAAATTGAGAGAGCTTTCTTGCTTTCTTTTTCTTTTCTAATATTCTGACGTAAGGTACGTTAAAACTCCTAGCTTTGAGAAAGAAGTTTAGTGTTTCCAACACAAAATCTTTTTTATAAGTTCCCTAAAATCTCAGAGGGTCTAATTTATAGACGCTTATAGCGTATGCTTCGTGAGAAGTCTAGCTCATGGCAGTTTTTCAAGCAAAGTTAGTCATGTTAATTCCAAATAGAAGTAATTATTTCCTTCTTGAGGATCGGCGAATACTTGAATTTTTAGAAGATCAGCATTTGCAGTCAAGTATAAATAATCACTGTGTTCACAACTTCTTTCAAAATGTCTCATCATACGTTTTATAATCCATTACTACAGATTACTACACTTTGCAAAAAATCTTCCTAGCCTCTTTAAAATAATTTGAACAAATACGCCTTTGTGCTTAGAGGCGGGGGGAGGACAGGGACAATGTGAATACTGATCTTTGTGTGAAATAAATTGTAAATGAGACCTTCTTTTATTTCTAATTCACCAAATATCTATCTCCTCTGACTGCAGAGATTGATCTGAGAGGAAAAAGATCTTAATTCCTTTGTGCTCATGTCCATAAATTATTCCACCTGCACCTCAGTTAAAAAGAACAGGAATGGAAATAATCTTCCTTTTTTGTCAGGGTCACTACCGCAACAGGGATGTTCAAGAGAAAAATGTCACTTTGAGTGGAACCTATTGAAACAGCTCCCTTTCCTGTAGGGCTTCCACATGTCCCACAGTGACAGGTACTCAGCATAACTTCTAAGTGGTAGTGAAAGCTATGCAAAGCAGTACAGCAAAGTCTTTTGTGTTAGCGGAAAGGAAACTTTCAGAGTCTGTATCATAAATACTTTTTCATTGACAGTATTTCCCTTACAAAACAGATCAAAGGGAAAGGGGATTATGATATTGGTGTCCTTGTTGTCATCATCGTCACCATCATCATCATGTTGGTTTGTACGGAAGGGTATGTAACTTCACGCCATGGGAGTGAATTATGTGGTAGTGCGGAGGCTGGCAAGTGTAGGGGGGAGTCCTGTTGAGAAAGGAAAGACATTCATTCAAGAAGTCAAATTAAATTAAACTGACCCCTACAAAACATCTGCTAGTACTGTGCTTGTGTTCATTGGCAAAGGGAGGTACGAAAGAAAGTTGGAATGAGATATTCCAAAACATGGAAATTATCCCTGGAATACTGATGTCCTAGAGGGCTCCATACAGATTTTGTCTTAAAGATAGCTAGACGTAGATGAATAGATGGATGATAGCTAGAACAAACATATTTCCTCCACAAAAAAAGCATTACTTTCAGACTTTGGAGTTTGTGTTTCGCTTTGCAGGAACAGATTTAATGCTTAGAAACAGGTATGATTCATACTGTTTTATTATTTTATATGCACGGAATTGGTGTTTACGAGGGAGGATATTGCTTCACCAAAAGCAACACCTCTGCTTTTCTGCCCCTGGCATCACACATTTCAGAAGTACGTGACTCAAAATGTCAGAGGCTCTTTCTTTTGAAGAAAATCCCTTAATACTGCCTTCATCTAAGAGGCACTGTGCTCATTGCAGTCCAACCCTCCGGAGCCTTCTTTACAACAGAGGAAGAAATCCCCCTTCACACGGCGGCTCCACTCGTGCTTAACACTGGTCACAGCAAAGATCCCAGTGCATCCCAAAGAAAACGCTAATGAAAACACTAAATGAAGCACAAATGATGAAACTCTGATACATTTTGAAGCTTGAGATGGATTCACGAGGGGTCTGTTGTATTATAGTATGCATTTTGCAAGTTGAAAAGTTTTTTAAAAGGAACATTACTTCACAAAAGTGACTCAGGTTCTGAATCTATGACACTCGATCTACTTCACTGTTCATTATAAAAGTTCAAACCTGTTTGCAATGACTTTGTATCACTTCTTTTCAAAGATCACTAGATAACAAATCCAACCTGAGATTCTATGTCAGGTTTATATTGATGAGATAGGAGCTGGAAAATCATGCAGAAATTAGGAATTACCTATATGACTCAACCTCTTTTTTTCCGATGGCTATCACACATAACTCAGAAAATGGGCTTTAGGACACAACTGGACTCCTCAAAGCCACAAGTGCATGGCAGGTCAAGACCTAGGAAAATCCAGCTGGATATGACCCAAGGAAGCAAACAAAATCATAATTTTAGATTTCCGAACTTTCCAAACTTTTCAAAAGGCTCGTGCCTGCCTTTTCCCCATTGACTATATTTAGATCCCGTATTTGCTCACTTCTCCCTCCTCTGGCACCCTGGTCCAACAGTTATTCTGACACTTGAACTTCCCATTTCATTTCTAGTGTGTGACTGATCCTGTGTCCTTGCCTCATACTTAGATTTTGCTTCCTCAGGGGCGGTGGGCTCGGTGCCTGGGGCTCCCCTCTCTGAACTGCCCCCTCTTGCATCTCTCTGGTTGGAGGCCTGCTCTCTCAAAGTCAGCAAATCCTTCCAAATATCAGAGCCTCAGCTGTGATCCAAAACATCCATTTTACTGATATTTCATAGGTATTCAAAACATAAGAGCTCTGAAAGACATACCAGCCAAAGCAAGTTACCACCTGACACATTGTACAGAAAGCCACTGCTGAAATGGTCTGGTTTGTGAAATGGTTTTGGCCTCTGAATTCACTTAGTTATTCCTCAGTTTGAGGATTAAAATATATGAGTGCTACGTAACAGTGTGCAGCTATACAAAACAGCAGAATATTAAAATATTCTGATATTGTCATTACTTTGGATTCTGGAATTCATTCATACAATTATCCAGCAAAAACTTCTTCAGTGCCGGTTATCCACCAGGCCCTGTGTGTGAGGCATCCGTGGACAGATGACCAGGTGAGGGACACGCAGGGGCCCCGCCTGGATGGGGCTTTCTGTCTTGCACAGAGGAGTGGAAAGTAGACTGTATAAAGTGATCATCGGGTGTACGCTTTAAAGTAAAGTTAATTACTATGAAGGAAAACCATAAGGAGCCATAGCCCAGAGTGAGAGGACCTGATTTTGTCTGAGGTCATTTGAAAAGACCTTCTAGGGAAAGTGGCATTTTTGCTGAGAATTGAAAGGGAAATAGGATTTAATTAGGTAGGGAGAATGACTGTGAGTTAGGGGGAGATTTTCCTGGCAGGGGAGATTAGCATGTGGAAAGACATTAAAGGAGCTATGTGCTTTTGAGGAATTTAAAGAAGACCAGGGAGGCTGGCACACCCAAGGTGAAGAGGCTGCCTCATGAGGGATACACATCCCCGGTTACTATGGCTACGAAAAACGGTCGCGTGATCAAAGACGTGCAGGTTGTAAACTGGTGGCCGTCCGTATACAGTACGTAATTATTTTTATAGCTCTCCTGTTCTAATACTTAGCTGGACCCCAAGTTAAATTATGTCACCTAATTTAATTTGTCTGTGAGCAAAATAATTTTCTCTCATTCATTTTGCTGATTTTCAAAATCACCTCAAACTGAGTGAAGGACTTTCCTCCCTGTTTGCCACTTAAGAGTCAGCTACAGCCCTCCAGCTGCCAGCGTCCAGCACCATTCACTCTTAGATTTACTGGCAAGGCTTACAGCATTTTAGTCACTGAAGTAAAGTTGGTAATTTGACAGACAAGTAAAGTGATCCTTATGTTAGTTAATGATAAGTTACTTTTCTCACTTTGTGTCAGGGACTGTAATAGGTCCTGTATCTGGTGAACTTCCCACAGCCAGAATTGGAACCCAGGTTTTCTGGTGGTTGATTCAGTGGTTTTACGACCACCCCACTCCCTCCACCATTAGTCACCGTGAGATACACGCTTGGAATTTAACAGAGCAGGAGCCTATCTGTGTGAGACCTAGGGATTTGTTTAGGACCCACCTGTGTGCATGTCAGGTATAAAAGAGGGCCACGAGGACAGGCTTACTGATGAGGAAGACTTCTTGGGACAGAGCAGCTGGCTATTGTATTCTGCTATAAAGACCACTGAAGAAGGAAGTTCTAGGAAAAGAAAGGAAATACATCCTCTGAAAAATAAAATTGAACTTCATTATGGTTGTCAGGATCCCAGGAGCCTTCTCAAGAAATATACTCCTTTTCAAAGGACAGGGAAAAAATCATTATGCAGGACCGAGTAATTATTCAGTAAATGGAAGCATCCATGAGTGTTTCGAACTAGGCTGGCCACAAGGGTTTAGGAGCACACAAGCCAAAGTAAACGGTTCTTCCAAATAAGTTCTCTCTCTCCAAGGAGATCGGGACTCTGGTTACCACTGGGACATTTTTGCTTTGTAATGTAAGGCAAGGAATAGGAAGGAAATCAGTGCCATCTGGTCTCAGTCACATTTCACTTGACCTAAGAATGGAGGGATATATATATATACACAACAAACTAGATCTCCCATTGAGGGAAGGTACCTATATGTCTTGCACAGTTGGTGTCTGAATTGTCATGTGTGTTTCAGATATCATCAGCAATACAGATCCCACAAGACAGAGCACCAAACATGAAGCATTTTCTATTTCTGCTGTATGACATAGTCTGCAAAGAAGATGAAAACAGGCTGCAATCTTGTCACTACACCTACATAAAGCATTTGAAGGGAGAAAGGATTTTTTCTAAAGCAGTGCTCTGACACTGCCTATAGATTTTAGCTGATAAGCAAACAATTCAGCTTCCTTTTTTGTGCCAGCTAATTAACTATACATCAACTGGAAAATATAATTATTCTTAAAGAGGTCCTTCCCAAATCGTATGTTGATTGAATCACCTGTACAATTACTGCTCTGTGACTGCATTTGACTTTCATTCAAACATACTGTATTACATATGGTTCTATTTCTTCATTCATTTGTTCATTCATTGTTCAACCAGTGTTTCTAAGTGACACTGAGTAGGCAGTAAAGACATGGTTCTCATAGAGTTTAGAATCCAGAGGAGGCTTAGAGATATTGCTTAAATTAAATAATCATGCAAATGAATTTCAACTGACATTGATGACAAGTATTTCCAAGTGTTAAAATGAGAGATTTGGGGAAAGAGATTGACCTTCTTAAGGAGACCGGGAGAAGCCTTCATATTGCGTTGTGCAAGAGCAGAGAATGAGGTATTTCCAGCGGAGGAGAGAAGGTAAAGGGGAATTATGGAAGATGGATGCAGGAGTCAGAGATGATGGAAAGGGAAGAGGAAGTGGCAGGGACAGTCTAGACATGGATGAGAGTGGAGAGGAAGGTAGGAACCAGACGGGGCTTTGGAAGCTGCGATAACAGGGCTTGAGTTACCCCATGGGAAGCAGGGGGATGACACATTAGATTCGTATTTTCAGTTGAACTTGTCTGCATGTGGAGTATACCTTGGATGAAGGACAGAGCAGATGCACGGAGAACAACTGTGATTTGAACTAGAATGGTTCTTCCCATGAAACGAGAACAGACATCAAAAACTGTGTTTTGGTGATTTAGGAATTTCTCTAGCATGTTACTCTAAACTCGTGTATTAGGATCTCGGAACTCCTTTTTTTTTTGATTTTTTAATTTTGGGGGGGTAATTAGGTCACTTATTTATTATTTTTTAGAGGAAGTCCTGGAGATTGAACCCAGGGCCTCGTGCATACTAAGCATTTGCTCTACCACTTGAGCTATACCCTCCCACTTGGAATTCTTGAATTATTCCTGAGCCATCACCAGCCTCCCATTGCCACACCAGCTTACACAGGAACTCTCAGCCCACAGAGGCAGCCGCCCTGAAGACAAAATTCTCTCCTGCTTTTTCCCTCACAGAATCTCTGGTTGGTATCATGTAACTCAAACTGTAGGTGGTAGTTCTATTTTTGTCCAGTCTGGGATTTCACTGTCAGCACGCCTCTAGGCCTGGAACTTAAGTGGTTTGAATTTCCATTGCGTTCAACAATTTTCCTCTAATTCCATTTACTATATTCCAGTGTTCCCAGTGTAGACATGAGAAAGATAAAAGCAGCTAGATTTTAGTGTCATGTGTTAATGACAGACTTTTCTACACTGGAATTGTGTTTGTCCTTATCATCTGTGTGATCTGTACGTGCCAAATTCTCCTAAAGTTCTATTGTTGAAAGTAATAGGTTTCCTTTTTCCTCTGAGTTTGATTTGCTCCTTTATTTTCCTTGCTAAGAAATACATTTCTTGATGATAAATAGCACATAATTCATGTTAAGTGCCTTAATTATTATTTTTTTCTATATATGTTAGCAGAGGCTAAATACTTCCACAAAGGTAGTTTCTAGCAGTACAAATTTACCCCCCCCAAAAAAAAAGCAAATGTTAAACACCTGTCTCACAAAGGAGCTCAACAACAGCAAAGTCACTTCTTTTCTGAGTTATAATTGCCATCACGCTCAAATTATTGCCACATAGAATTTATAACCTCTCTCTCATATATTCATATATATATATATATATATTTTTTTTTTAATCTAAATATAATTTTTTGAACATGGGACAAGACTGAGTCTTGCCAAGATATTTAAAAGCATACTCTTTTCAACAATGTTTTGTAATTCATTTACTTAGGAAATCACAGCTCAGATGCAGCATCTGGTTTTTCGTGAGTTCTGGCTTTTTCCCCATTTTTCCATCTGGATTGACTGAGGTACAAGTCAATCAAGTGTGGAGCCAAAGATCTCACAGCAAGATAGAGTCCAGTAGAGCAATGAAGTCCAAGAATTCTCCTTTGTAAGCAGTGTACCACAAGCCTTCTTTATATATAGATATTGTTTTTCTAATTCTATTTTTAAACATGGATTATGGCAGCCCTGCTACTGTTAAAATTGCACTATTGACTGAAGACTGCAGTCATAATAGCCGCCATTTTAGAGCATCTGTCACACCACACGTCCAATTTAGCAGTTTTAATATTCAGCAGCATGGCTTTCTTTGGTAAGCATACCTCCTGTTTGAAAGACTGCACTATATAATCTTCCACTGAAAAGTGAGAAGAGCGTGCAGGACTTTGTGGAAGAGGGTCTAAGTTGAAGACCCAGGTCTGCCACTTCCTGGCACTGTGATCTGAGCAGAGCTTTCAACCCCTTGAGGCTCATTCAACATCTGTAAAAAGGGTATAAGTACAGCTATGGAACTCAAAGTAGTGTTATGAGAGAGTAAAACTTGCACAGCAGTTTGCTAATAGACATGGAAATAATTTAAAAACCATATGCGTATCATGGCAGTCATTACACTGGATTATGTTTCTGATGTTGCTGAAAGTAGAGAAGATAAAAGATCATTGGCTGGTGACTGTACCAAATGCCTACTGAAATGGTTACATGTGGAGTAAGCAATACAATATAAGGAATACTACAACTCAGATGTTTTGCCCATTCTGTATCAAGTTCAAACAACAGAATGCACCTTTTACTAAATTTAAAAATAACAACACAGACTGATAGGTCAATCCACGTAGAAAATAAAAGCTAGTTAAGAAACAACAAAACTCAAAATGACTTTTGGCGCTGAAAAGTTCCAATTGAAATGCCCAAATATTTTGTAGGTGTCATATTGTTAAAGAGTTCAGATTTCCTTTCTTCTCAGACAAATCTCCCAGTAAAATCCCATTGCCCCTGTAGTGATTATGAATCCCTGTTCCCTGATGATGGTGATGATGGTGATAACCCCATCAGCACCAACCACACGCCAGGCATTGTTCTAAGTGTGTAAAATGTGCTATTTTATAATCCCGCCTGAAAATATGAAGAACTTTCATTTTCTCCACTTTATGTCTACAACTTAAAAAAAGGAAGATAATTTCCCAAGCTTAGACTGCTGGGAAGTGGCTGGGCAGAACCTGAGCCCAGTGTGGTTAACATCAAATCCAATATTCTTAACCCTATTCTATATTGTCACCACTACCACCTACGGACCCAAACACCACCTCAGCCCATATGCACCCTTTCCTTCTGACCTGGCATCTTAATTGAATCAGCACTTCTACCTAATATGACTGCATTTTCCAGACTTAAACCACATATTCTCAAACAATGTGGCAGAATATCTGAGATTATGATTACAGAATAATCCAAGACATAAGTTTCTATACTCTGATCTTTCACCCACAGAGCCTCTGACCTAAGCAAGCCCCATAAAAAGGCAAATAGTTCCCAGCTTTTCTTCTAGGTCTTATTTTAGCGTCTTAACTCTCTAGTATCAAACCTAACTCTAAAAGAGAATGCAGTCCTACCTCTCCAAATGGATAAATTACTGCTGTCAACCCAAAATGCTCATAAGATCCCAAGAAAATAATTTTCGCAAGCATTAAGTCTCGGTCTCTCTAGAAGCACACTTTTGAGTGTGAGCACTTTGGGCTGGTGGCGGGCAATGGATCTAAACACCAGGAGCTTCTCCCTCCTTCTCCAAGGGATCCATTGGCTCTGTCCCTTCTTTAAATCCACACATTGGAAGGACAGAATAAATTGCCTAAATTTGTTGATAGTTCCAGACATTTATATTTCTGTCTGAATTATTTAGATGGGTTCATATCCCCCCCTTCATCTTGCTTAAAAATTATAGCATTTGACTCTAAGCCTTATTTCTTCCAAATGTTATCAAGCTGGAAGGGATCTTACACAGTCAAATGTTTAAGCCATGTTCATGTATACAAAAATGATTCCTGCCTGAGCAAGTTGTTACCTATGTACCCCCTACTTGGCCAAGGGCAGAGAGCTGGATGAGTGAAGCTGACATACTGAAGCACTCAATTCAGGTTAGTATCCACTCTTGGCCAGAAGGTGCACAGCTTTGTAGGGCTAATCTAATGTCTTCGTCTGTTTTCAAGCAGCATCAGAGCTTTGAGAATGATATATGGCAACCAACTGACAGATAAAGAGTCTACCCTGCTCTTGAAACTTCCAGCCACGGAGATCCCTGAGTGTCCTTCAATATCCTTTAAGGGAAGAGTGTACTATTTACATAATGACTGAAATGGGGGCCCATGATTTCTTCTTCAATAATCAACAAAGATGTAATATTGTGCTCACAATCCCTATATAACATTCTTTCACAAACGATGATGTGAAAATATAATAAAAGTAACAAGCAATAATAATAGCCAACATTTAATGAGCACTTATTATTTGCAGGCACCATGCAAAGAACTTTATGTGTGTTATCTCATTTAATCTCTATAATGTAAAAAGGAATCATTGCCAGAGGAATTCAGACTGAGAGAAGTTAGATAACTTGCCCAAGGTCAAAAATGCAGCTTTTGTATGGAATTATGATTCCATCACTGGCTTTCTGATTTCAAGTTCTAAGTTGCTCTACTAGACTTTCTTTTGAGAAAAATATACATTCGAATTTTATGAAACTTCCAAAAATATTAGAGCCAGACTCAGAGGCGGTCACATGTTAGAACGAGAACTCAGCCACCCTCCTAATTGTTCTTCCTGCTTCCATCATTGCAAATCTATAGCTATTATCAACTCAGCAGCCAGAGTGATCCTTTGGAAGGTAACTCTGATCGTGTCACTCCTCTGGCTCAAATAGCTCCAAGGTCTTCTCCCTCAGATAAAAGCCGCAGCCCCCACAGCGTCCTACGAAGCCCTATCCAGTCCACTCCACGCCTCCTCTGTCTGACCTCGTCCTCAGCTTCTCCCCCTGTCACTCCACAGAGCTACCCTTACCTCCCCCTTGTGCCCTGAACACACTCCCCTTCTCCGGGCCTCTGAACTGGCTGTTGCCTCACACTGAGGTGCTCCTAGCTTGTGATCACAGGGCTTGATCCTTCAACCCTTTGAGGTTTTCGCACAAATATAATTTTCTAAATGAGACCTTCTCTGACCACGTGTTTAAAATCACACCCCTTCTCTGACTTTTCTTGGCACTCACTGCACCCCTTCCACAGCACTTAACGATCATCTGATGTATTGTATTTCACTCACTGTCCATCTCTCTCCATGAGAACTAAGCTCCCCGAGAGAAGGGTCTATTTTTGATCTATTTTGTTCGCTGTTAAATCCCGAGTGTCTAGAATGGTGAATGGTACATACTAAGCACTAAACAAATATTTGTTAAATAAATAAAAGAGAATGAATGAGTGAATGGTGTTCATAAGACCACAATGCACGTTATAAAACCATTCTTGGCTATATCCTGTTAGCAAACCGAGAAAAGTATTGTGTATTTGAACTGTAAATTGGAAATATGATTCAAAACCTGTGTAAAAATAAGCAAAGACTAAACTCAAGGTAATTTTAAATAAAAAAGGACACAGAGACCTCTCAAGACCACATTTTAAAAATTTTAAGTGGACAAACTGAGAGTTCACAGAAGAACAAAGAAAGAAGAACCACCCAGATAGCTTGCCTATGAGGTGCTGCAAATACAGAGACTAATAAAGTTACCAACACGAAATGTCATGTTCGGAAAAATCGAGATTATAGTGTCACGACTTCATTGTTCCTGTCAGCGGAGAAGTGTAGGAAATGAAGCAAAATTTAACCAGTGACACGAGTGAACAGACTGACAAGAAGACAAGGGAACAACAGCGCCGCAGAAGTGACTCACACACACTTTAGTTCACGCCTGCTCATTCCCGGTTGCACATTCAAACCTGACGGAGGGAGAGAATAAGGAAATTCAGCCACACAAGGCCTTTATGAGTTTCTTACATGAACATCAGAGAGATCAGAGGTCAGAAAGAAGAGTGATCCTTAAATGAGTTGTGCGCAATCATTCATTCCTCACACTGCCGGCAACGGAGAGGAAGGCAAACCAAAAAAGGGAGCCGGGGCTGGGAAAACATTTGCGAAGCAGCATTCAATTCCCAGACACCCCCTGACTCACGTTTTAACCACCTTTCCTTGGCACGCAAACCAGCCAAACTTTGTGAACTTGGCTTTCTCGCCAGATGGAGTGTTCGTAAGTTCCTCTCTACTACTGTCTTCTCCAAGCATAATTGAAAAAGGCAAAAAAAAAAAAAAAAAAAAAAAAAATTATTTTTTTCCAGAGTAAAAGAACTCCAAGCACTCGACAGAGTGAACCGTTCTTTTCCTTTTGGCAGCGATGTGCGGCGCCTTGGCAGGCGGCACTGTTAGTTACCGTCGTTAGCACTTTGGAATTGTCTATGACTTTTGTCGTGTGTTTAAGCTGATTAGCCCCCTGGGTGACTTTGGCTTCTAAGGCAGCCTTTCTTTTGACAGCTTGCTGAGGGTACAGATGTCTGGACAACAGATAAATTTCTTAACCCATATTTCTTATTTGGTTTCTACTCAACTACTTTAATAATGCCTGCAGACCTGTAAACAGAAGGCAATGGCCGTTATGTTTTAAGATGCTCTCTTTTGGTCTTACCACTATTGGCTAAGGCAAATTTGCGACAATAGGTGCACAGTAAAATGTGGCTCTTCATACTTTAACTCCTTTCACATGCTAAACTCTGTACGTTAGTCCCCTGCAATCTCAAATTGGCTCCAGCCTTATCGTTTCCATTACTGCAACCCTTCTCCAGCCTTCTTTCTCATGCCTGAAAACAGACCCAGCCTTCTATCTCATCCTTCATGATATGTGCTCACCTTCAGCTTTATATTCTATTGTTTCCATCCAAATGATCAATGCTCCATCCAAACGAATACTTTTTACTACCAGGTTTATACCCACTGCATTCGAGGTTCTGTGCTTTTGCTTATGATTAATCCACCTAATATATTTTTACATAATTCATTGTTCAAGATCAATGTTTTAGCCACAGCTAGCCATTGTGATATATATGTATCTTCATAATTTTGCCAAATTTAACATATCAAGTCCTAGCTCTGTTTTTCAAGCACCCTTAATTATTCCTATAAATATTCTCCATCAAATTAATCCTACACACTGCTAACAAAATTCATTTTCCTGAAGGACAAATCTTGACTGGCCATAAAATAAAATTTCAGCCCACATTTGTATAAGCTGTAATCACTATAACAAACTCCTTATTTCCATAATATTTATAGTAGCTATGTTCTCCTGAGTGAACTATGACTGACACAATATCCAAAGTTTAAGAGCACAAATTCTTTGACTCAATTATTTTTTAAATTTATCTCTTACAATAATAAACATCTAGGTACACAAAGCAAATGAATAGCATTGTTCAATGTTTCACTGTGACAACAAAAATTAGAAAACATTGAAATATCTATCAATAATGAAGTGGTTGGATGCACTTTAAAACATTCTTACATATGGAATACCAGCAGCAATTAAAAATATGACTAGTTCTGTAAGTGGCAATCATCAGTGTAGAACATTTGTCAATATACATTGAAAGTAAAAATAGGAAGTTTCAAAAAATACATACCATGTAATATAATCCTTAAAACAAGCCATTTGAAAAAGGTCTGAAAAAACTCACCATAAATAGTTACTTCTTGAGAAGGACGCATTTTTAAGCCATGGGAATCAAAGGACCCTTTCTTTTATAGTTGGTTTACCTTTATTTGAGTTACGTATTTGACTGATTTCAGAGAGAATTGTTCAAATATTGTGCATTTATTTTAAGCCAAATCTAAGATGGCAAACATCTGGCCTTACAGTGGATTGCAAAATGGAGGCCTGATGTGTTACTGTTTATGTTTGTTTATTTGTTACTTCCCAACCACATCAGAGTAAACAGCTTATTAGAGTTAGCTAGAATGCTAATGTCATTTTACAAAGCACTGCCAAAAATAGAAGGAGTCTCCCAAGCAACACAGGTCAACCTACCCAAGGTATAGTCTTCAGTTTGGGGTACCACATTTCCTAAGGCACATAACAACTAGTGTGACCCTAAAGTAGAACAATCAGTGTGACAGTTAATTTTATAAGTCAATTTGACTGGGCTAAGGAGTGGCCAGATAGGTGGTAAAATGTTATTTCTGGACGTGTCTGTGATGGTGTTTCCAAAAGAACTCAGCATTTGAATTGTTAGAGTAGAAAAGATTCTACTCATCAATGCAACTGGGCTTCAGCCAATCCGCCTAGGGTCCGAATGGGGGAAAAAAGGCAGAGAAAGGGCAAATTTGCTCTCTGCTTAAGCTGGAACATCTGTCTTCTCCTGCTTTCAGATGTCAGTGTTCCTGGTTCTCAGGCCATTGGGCCCAGAATGGGACATTCACCAATGGCCTCCTTGGTTCTCAGGCCCTCCAATTTGGACTAGAACTCCAACACCAGCTCTCCTGGACCTCCAGTTTGCAGAGGGCAGAAGGTAGGACCTCTCAGCCTCCATATTGTGTGAGCCAATCCCTTATAATAAATCTATATATCTCTACATATATATCTTACTGGTCTGTTTCTCTATCAAACTCTGACTAATACAATGAGGATATAGAATTAATCCATGTGATATTAAAATTTTTAACACTGAGAATATTTATAAGAACAAGAGAAGAGTCTATCATTTGAGTAGTGTTTAGCTAGAAAGTGGCAGACTGCTTGAGTAAACAAACTTCCCCTAGAACAAAGTAGCCCATGGTAGACATTTTCAGGACGGGCTACTTCAGCCAGATGTCTTCTTATTTTGCATTTTCCACTCATAGTCACAAAATGACCCCAAGAATCATATGCTTTTATGGAAATACTGAAGGCCAAGAAGAAGAGGGGGAGGGGTCAATTTTCTACATTCAATTGCTAAATATTGTCAAGCAGAACCTCACCTGTTCACATGTCAGTCATGCAGGAGAAAGTGGTCACAAGATGGCCACCATACGAACTGAAAACCTCTAAAATTTATCCCAACTCCAAGATTCTAGCCTGTCTAAGTACTTTCACAAATCCACTAATCCACCTAGGAGAAGCAACCATCTAGCACTGTTAGAGAAGTAGAGTACAATTTATTTTTTTAAGAACCAAAATCCAAAACTTCAAAACAGGTTATCTACCTAGCGAAAAAAATAGAAGGTTATATGCATTCAGAGAATAAAATATTGTAACTTATTTACTAAGCCACTTGTAACAGTAGTGATGTCACATTCAAGGGAGAGAAAAAAACACAGTTATGCACACACACAGTTAACAAATATCAGGAAATCAGAAAATTACTAAAGTCTTCCCCTATAAGTTTTTTGATAAACCAATCCAAACGTACTATTATTACACCTTGAGAAATAAGGCTCATTCTCATAGGAACATTTTTAATTATTATTTTAGATTCTCATCTTTAAAATTCATTATCATTTTCCAAGATTCTGTTATTTCTCCATGTGCTCAGCCAATTATTTTCTGTCTCTGTTATCTACTAAGCCTCCTCACTATGTGAAACTCATCATCATGTCCAATTCTCATCTCTGAGAAGATGGATTTAGGAGCTAGATAGTGATTATGCCATAGTAATTTATAAAGGTCTTTATAGAATTGGTCCATTTTACATGCGCTAATGACCAGCCCACTGAGTTTTACATTATCAACTATTACTAAACCTGCAGAGATGCTTCACAGGGTTTCAGCCTTAATAACAATGGAAAGGCAGCTGGAAGGACCTATTTATAAAATCTCTACATCTAGTTTATTTACTAAGCACTAAGCACAGGCCATTATATTGTCTCACTCTTTCATTTTACCCAACTCCCAAGACTACTGAAGAGTTTCTTCATTATTTGCTTATTAATTTTAAATCTAAGTACCAGATTTATGCTGCACTATCACCACTTTTTTAATCTAAATGCTCTGTTTATATCTTTTTATATTCTCTATTGATATTTGCCATATCTATCAGCTGTAAATTGTCATTCAATTTCTAGTACATACTTTATGACGTTTGACCAGCTTTCTGCTAAAAATGAACATGTCTGTCTCTCCAACATTAACAGTAATCAACAGCTAGCCAATGACAATGGACTTGATTTTTTTTAAAGGATTAATACCCTTTAATTATATTAGTATATTTTTTTCAGTTATATGTATATATTTTTCAGATTATTTCCACTATTGGTTATTACAAGATATTGAATATATTTCCCTGTGCTATACAGTAAATCTTTATTGCTTATCTACTTCATGGATAGTATAAGTATTTTGTATCTGTTAATCCCATACTCCTAACCTATCCCTCCCCATTGCCCTTTCCCCTTTGGTAACCATAGGTTTGTTTTCTACAGCTATGAGTCTGTTTCTGTTTTGTATATAGATTTCATTTGTAATATTTTTTTAGATTCCACATATAAGTGATGTCATATAACGTTTGTTTCTCTCTGTCTGACTTACTTCACTTAGTATATTCTCTAGGTCCACCCATGTTGCTACAAATGGCACTATTTTATTTTCTTTCCTATGGCTGAGCAACATTTTATTGTATATACATACCATATCTTCTTAAGCCAATCTACAGATACAGTGTGATCTCTATCAAAATATGCATGACTTTTTTCACAAAACTAGAACAAATCCTAAAATTTATATGGAACCACAGAAGGCCCAGAATTGCCAAAGCAAGCCTGAGGAAAAAGAGCAAAGCTAGAGGTATAACCCTTCCAGACTTCACACAATACTATGAAGCTATAGTAATCTAAACAGAGTGGTAGTGGCACAAAAACAGATGTATAGATCCATGAAACAGAATAGAGAGCCCAGAAATAAACCCACAAAACTATGGTCAATTAATCTATGACAAAAGAGGCAAGAATATATACTGGTGAAAAGACAATCTTCAGCAAATGGTGTTGGGAAAGCTGGATAGCTACATGTTAATCAATGAAATTAGAACCCTCCCTCACACCATATACAGAACTAAACTCAAAATGTTTTAAAGACCTAAATATAAGATATGACACAATAAAACTCTAATTCAAAAAGAAACACCATCAAAATAACTAGAAAAAAAATTTCTCCAAATAGAGAATACATGACTTCAGGAAAATATATGTATCACCATTTAAAAAAAAAATCATTGTGGAGCTATGATTTTGAATGTAGTAAGTTCACTAAAAGTACATCTTACATTTTGCAGAGAGCTTTCAATAAATCCAAGATCCAGATACTGAAAATTCTGGAAATTAGCTTATTTAGCCAGATACTTTTGATAGCTGAGCTGGGTGAGCTAACAAGAGAGTTGCTGTCTACAATTTCAGAGATAGAGGAGACAAAGCTAGCAAATAATTCATTTGTTTTCTCATTAGATATCCATATTTTGAAATCAACTAGAGAACATGGAAGTTTATATAACTCCAATATTAAACACCTATGAAAATTGAAGTTAAGTATGTTAAACTAGCTTTCTTGTTGTAATGTAGTCACTTAATTAAGGGAGGTAATTCACAAATCTGAGTACTTTTTTCTTAAAAATGGAAACCCTCAACTCTTGAAAGAGTCAGCAAGACAAAGACTCATATCTAAGTCACTGAAACACATCACACACACACACACACTCACTCACACACCTCTATCAAGGAAATGCATTAATATAGTTCCTTAAATTGCTATCTTATAGTCATCATCAATAACCCATCAGTCATTATCACCTACAATGTCACTTAAAAATGCATAAGATAATCTTGTTTATTGAATTTTTAAATAAAATCAATTCTAAATAAAGTGATAAATGGTTGGGTAAAACCCCAAACTAGAATAATAATCCCCTAACGTCTTCCTTTGAGGGTGATTATTCTCATTATCTACCACAAATAGACCTACTGGCAGTAAATAATGAGGATAACAATGTATTTTTTGATTCAGGATGTTTTTGCATTATGAACTCTCTATTTTTTTTTGGCTTTTTCATCCTGAAGGCCAAGAGTATAATGACTAGTATGATGATTTATACATACAAATATCTGGAATACTATGGTTGCTTAATGAATCACAAAAAAATCATCTAAATATTTTCAACATTGTTAAAATTATAGAACCAAATATCTTTCAGGTAGAGAAGACTCATCATTCAAAATGCATAGTGATAAAGTGATTTTGACTTTCAAAACAGACATGTTTCATTCAGCATATGAAATCTAACTTGGTGATCCTTATCTAATGCAGTTAGGAGAATTTTAATTTGCATTCAAAAATGAATTGCACTTGCAAACAAGGTTGTATATTGAAGTCTTGTACATCATAACTGTCTTTTAAATTCTCACAAATGCACTTCTTCAAAATTACCTGAAGTAATGTGCAACAGCTGCCTTTATATTAGGTTTTGATCAATTGTACAGCATATTTTACCAAAATTATTAGTCATAAAGGAAAGCCTTCAGGAAAGATGAAACCTAAAAATACTTTATTGCATTCACATTTACCCAGAATCTTAAAAAGATGCTCATTTATGTTTTTTATTCCTCTATATTCAGATGATTTTTCTTGACCCAACTTCCTGTATTATCTCTAAAGCAACATACCTGAACATTTCTTGATGTTTTACTTAATTTTTGCAACACAAAGCTTTCAATACTAAACAAAGGTAGGTAATTATCTAAACAATACCCTTGCATTTATTTGCCAAAAGTCATTTTTTGGAAGTGCTTTGTAGTTGCAAATGATAGCCTGTTGGAATACTATCTCCTTTTAATTAAAGAGCAGTCCGACTCCTATGGGATTTTATAAGCAGAAGTAAAATAAAACTATATCTTAAACTTTTCTCAGCTAAACTGTAGCAGATATTTATAACTTTGAAAGATTAAAAATTATTGCCAGGGATGAAGGAATCAGTTTGTAGAACCTAAAATTTATACAATTGTGGTGGTAGGGGGGTGGCTTTAAAAAGTATAATATTACAAATACAAAATTAGGCCAAGGAAGGAGCTTGTAAGAAAACTTACAGCTTAATATTTATTAGCTTCATAGCAACCTCACTCTGAGTATTCACTAAAAGCATATTTATATACTATTATTTAAACTGGTAAAATCACTGAATCTACGTTAAATCTTCTATCACTTTTCAACAGATTGGAAGTTAAGGATTAAAACCAATTGCATTGTGGAAAATAGGGCAAGTGCTGCCAGAGGTAAATAACATGCTGAAAAACAGAGCTTTATTATGAACAAAAAATTAAGGTAAGCGTTAAGGTAAAACCTGATCATTTCAGATCTCTAACCATTACCTCCCCGCTTTGGAATCCTTAGGTTAGGAAAGACCAAATGGCAACTTTGCTTCATTTGTAGTTGCTTTTTTTTGTTTGTTTTGTTTTTTGTTAAATCTAGCCAAAGAAATTAAAATCCACTGGCCCTTCCAAGTGTCAATAAATCTATGATCATACAAGGAAATCTGAGATTACAAGAATGTTAAAGAGAAGGGGAAAAAAAGACTTGTTTTAGAGGTAAACTTACAGTCAAATTATGATTCTGCCTCTTACTGCCTCTGTTACCTGAGGATGTAACTTAATCTGCCTTAGACTGAGTTTGCTCATCTGTAGAAGATGGATCATAGCCCTTACCCGAAAGCAGTTGTTTAACAAGTAGAGCTACTGTAGGCAAATTGTTAACAGGTAGGAGATTAAGTAAATAGTACTTTCTTACCCTGTAATTGTCAGTAGTAGCATCCTCTAACACTGTCTATAGTTTAGTTTTACTTTGACCTTATGTTTATGCAAATATGATCAAGCAACCAAAGATATGACCCATTCTTTTCATTAGTAAGCTATGGATAAATTGTCTGTGGCTATGATTTTATCCATAATTCAAATCAGTTTGGATAGACAGGTTAATCCAAAAATCACATTCAGGTGAAAGTTGAAATTCTACTCAAACACTGCCGTATTCTAGAACAAACCAGAGAGACTTGTGACTTCTGCTTAAGATGCAGAAATCTGAAAAGAGCATTATTTCCAACGTTATATAAAAAAATAAGCAACAATGCCAGATAACCAGTAAATCCACAACTTTCTTGAACCTATCAGAAAGCTGAGGTCTCAGAGCAAACAGCTAACTTAAAATCTAAGGATAAAAGTTGCCTTCAAGAAAAACAAGTAAACGAACACTTTTTCTAACCAGGGGACAATCTACCTGTTGCCAGAGAAGACTGTAAGAAGAATTCAGGTAAAATTGTTAACTCAAGTGTGGTCAGAAATGAGAATACAGAATCTCTGGGGGCCATGGACACAAGGTGAATTTGCATCGACTCAAAAGATTCTTCAAAGACTTCAAATGATGCTCACAAGAAAGGCTGGGAAGGAACAATGAGACCTGAGAAAACCTCCTTCATGGCAAGGGCGTTAGAGAAGAAAACAGCAGTGCTGTCGAAAAAGCACAAAGTCCCTCCTGGATTCCTCTTATCTGTTACTCCTACGGAAAATACCTAGACATCTGGGATCAGGGCAGCAAAGGCCTGTCGCTTCTAGAGTACTATTGAAGAACCACTGCAGCTGGGGAAAGGAAACAGAAAAAGTAATCCTCTGTCCCTGGGGCTGTGTCCTTGGACCACACCATTAGTTGTCTCAGCAGGCTTTTTTTTTTTTTTCCTGGTAGAAATTGACAAGATGATTTTTTTTTGTAAAAATTCACAAGATGATTTTAAAAAACAAATGAACTAAATTAGCCAAAACAATTTTTTTTTAAAAAAAAAACAAAGTTTGAGTTTTACAATAACTGATTTCTAGACATCTAGTAGCAGTCAGGATGCTTTTATATTGGAAAAATGATAAACCTATGGACCAGTGGAACTGAATGGAGAGTCAGAAATAGAGAAGATTTACATATATGTTCAATTGGTTATCAAAAAACATGCAGGAAATTCAATGGAGAAAAAATAGTTTTTCAACAAATGGTGCTGGAAAAATTGCATATCCATAGGCAAAACAGTAAAGAACCTTCATTTGTGCATTTTACCTTATATAAAAATTAAATAAAAATTGGTCATAGAAATGACCCATTAAAGAACAGACTGGTAAATTGGACTTCATCAAACTTTAAAATATCTGTTTTTTAAAAGACTAGGTTAAACAATAAAATGACAAGCCAAAAACTAGAGAAAATATTTGCAAACCACTGATAAAAGCTGTTAAAGGGCTTATATCCAGAAGATATTAACTGCTCTTAAAAGTCAATAATGAGAAGCGAAATGAGCGAAAGATTTGAATAGAAATTTCACCAAAGAAGATACAAGGATGTGAATGATGCTCACTATCATTAGTAGTAGGAAAATGCAAATTGAAACCAGACTGAGACACCACCACCCTAATATTATAATGGCTATCCTAAGACCGAAACAGAGCACTGCTGAGGCTGCAAAACCGCTGGAAATCTCAGATCTTTTTGATAGAAATGCAATAATGGTACATCACTTTGGAAAATATTTTGGTAGTTTATTATAAAATTAAATGTACACTTACCATATGACCTGGAAATCTTTTTCCTTGGTATTTACCCAATGTATTTTCACACAAAAATCTATACATTTCGAATGGGTGGGCAGAAGAGTCACAAGGGTACAAGTTACATCAAGCAGCCAGGTCCAGGAGGCTTCATAATCCCCATGCGCCTGAGATCCCTCTTGCCCATACCCAAACATCCAGTGACCCAGCCTGAAGAAAGCCCTCTGCCTCCGGAAGAAGCATGAGCAGGAACTGGTGGGAACCCCAGTGGCAATAAGTAAACCAAGCAGATGAAAACAACATGGCAAATCTCTACAAATTACCCTGTCTTAGAAACTGCCCACGATAGGCCAGGACTTACATGCTAAACATAGCAGGGTAACTACCTATTAAAAGTTTAGAATAGGACCCCAAGTCATTGTCAATATACTGGTTGTGGTATTATACTACTGTTTTGCTAAATGTTACTGTTAGAGAAAACTCAAGACCTCTGTATTATTCCTTACAAATTATATCTTAATAATATCTCAATTAAAATAATTAAAGTACAAAAAAAGAAAAAGAAAAAGAAAACCTATACATAAATGTTTATATAGCAATTTTACTTGTAACCATTCCAAACTGGATCCAACATAAATGCCCTTCCTCTGGGGAGTGGATTACATAATGGTGGTACATTTATACAATGGGAAACCAATCAGCAATCATTAAGATGGAAAGGATTACTGATACACACGATAGCATTTTAAAATCACAAATGCATTGTGCCGAGTGAAATAAGCCAGAATCAAAAAAGCTCCTTATTGTATAATTCCACCTATATAACATCCTTTCAGAAGTAAAACTATGGGGGAATAAAATTCAAAGCTGGGCATGGGAGTAGTGATTGATTACAGACGTGGTAGAATTTGGGTGGTGGAACAGAACTTTTTCTATATTTTGCTTCCTGTCTTGATTGTGGTTGTGGCTACATGCCTGTATAATTATTTTAGCTTTCAGAACTGTACAATAAAAGGGTAGATTCTGTCATATGTAAACTTCATTTTAAGAAAAGATAATGGACCAAAGAAAAGAAGCCACATTAGTTTGACCCCTGAATACTCTATACTGATTGTGATCATAAAAAATGCTCCCATTACAGATACTATTAAAACTTCAATTATAGCATTCTTTAAAATCATCCACAATCCTGCCATCCAGAATGTCACCTTTCATTTTTCCATGTATTGTTTATGTATACCATAATTCCGTAACTGAATTCAACACATTGTTTTTCCCACATAGAAATCAGTATTTTCATCTTCCATCATATTCATAATCATCATCTTCCATCTGTACATTATTCCATCCAGTTAGGTATAACTGACTGAATCTTTCATCAATAATAGATGTTTGGGCTACATTAAATCTATTTTGTGTTATAAACAAAAATCTATTGAACATCTTGATACACATAACCAATTTTTCTTCTGAATTTTTCCCCTTGGGGTAAATTTCAATGCAGGGAAATATATCGATGAGACCTTAATTTTTCTTCATAAATATTGCCCATTTTTCATTAGAAGATTTTTACTTATTTTCCTACCCACAATGGAAATTGGAATAATTTTATAATCTCTCATATTCATCCTTGTATATAAATGTTTTATGCATATATGACATTATTATATATTTTATAGCATTTTTATATAGCATAGATTTGATAATAGCCCTTTTAACTTCATATGTGTGAAATGGGATATTTAGCTTTAATTTTCATTTCTCTTGTGTATTACTGATTATATTATGTCAAAAGTTTGCTTTAAGTTTTTATCCACTTGAGGCATAGTCTATCCATGTCCTCTGTTCATATATATTTAAAATATGTTAGCACAGCAATTTTGCCATGAATCAGTAGTCTTTCCCTAAATGTTGGATTTATGCCAAATTATATTGGGAAACTCTACTATGTAAAATGAAGCCAGGGGCCATGTGTTTTGTTCATCAGTAACTTGCATAGTGGCTGTCATATACCAGATGCTCAAAAATATTTGGAGGAAAGGAAGGAAGGAAGGGAGGAAGGGAGAAAGGAAAGACTCAGGGGAAAAGCAATTATAAACAAGGGCTAATCATTTTAACAGGCAAGTCTGGGAGAACTCTTTCTGAGATGATCCCTAGCATTGAAAGTTATGTGGTCTTTATTCTCTCTTGAGTCCCCTTGCCTTGAATCCCATAATACTTCCATTATGTGGCTACAGCTATATTGCTGCTTTCCTTTGCTTCAGAGGAACAATTACAAAGAGAAGCACAGATTTAGTATAAATTATTGACCTTGATAAATTTTTTATTTTAACAGTGAAATATATGCAATAGGGTTTCTCAGCCAACAATATCGACAAAATGAAGCAGATAATTTGGAGTTGAAGAATCAAAAAGAAGGGGCTCCTTCAAATATACTGCTGATACAGACAGAAGAGTAAAGTCACACTGACTAGGTTGCCATAGTCACAGAACTTTCTCCAGCTTGTCATATTTTGCTGATTTGAGCTTTCTTTTTGTTACAGGAATTAGGGTGCCATATTTTCCCCCTTTTAAATTTTTACCTTTTCAACTTTAAAATGTATTTTCACTTGGAAGGTGAGGATGAAATATCTCTAGCTGGAATGGTACGTTTCTGTTCTGCAAAAAGTGACATCTCTCAACATATTTGGCTTTTGGGGTTTTTATTGTTTATTTTGCAGCAAGGAAAAGGTACTAAAGTGGGGGAGGTTTACTGCTAGACCCAGACTGCTCAATTTTGCTTTGTTTTGTTTTTTAACTTGCCCTCTTTTATCATTATACTGTATACGAAACCATTCTTACTCATAGGAGGCAGTCTTGTGTGCCGAGTGAGATGGCAAATGTAACAAGTACATTTCTGGCAAAGGAGCGGAAATAGTGAGAAATCTATCTCTGACAAGGAATAGCAAGATCACAGATTGGTGGTTCCATATGAGAACTGTACTACACAAAAAATCTCCCACTCCACCCCCAGAAGAATGGTCCTGGGATGTCGGTGGCCCATCTGGAGTGCTCAGAGCCAATTCTGCTAAATGCAGAAGAATGGTGTGTGCATCAGAGCAGAGCTGGAATAATCCTGGTAAGTTGGAAAACAGTAATTGGTGACTGACATTGAACGTTTTCAGAGCAGCCAGAATCAAACAACATCTCTCTTGTTACTATGAGTGATGGAGCTTTACGTTCCATTGTCACACTAAATCCCCTTGTGCCGCAGCTTAGTAAAATGAAAGCAGACGTTATTTGGAACATTAGCTATAAGTCATGCAAAATTCGGCAGCTCCAGTTTGCATTTGAATAATAAATTGAAATGAGCCCAATAAATACCAAGTCTGCTGCAGACTAATAGTGGAAAATACATACTTAAGAATATTACGATCCAAGGTGGCAAGGGATACAAATGAACGCTGGAGTTCAACGTAAAACTGTCCAGTATTTCCTTCATCAATATTTATGAAAATTTGCAACTGATTTATGATTTCCATTTCCTGCATTGAATCACAGAACAGGAACTTACCAAAGAAACCAATTAATATTGACAATATATTTCATTGTTATAATGACTAGTAGAATGTCTCAAAATAGAAATCCAGCACTAGAGAATCTCAGGGATCTCCAGAATCACATACTTTCTAAACTTTACCTCAAAGACAAAGAAGAAGACAATTTTGAATTATAAAAATAATAATGAAAATAATAATAGAGAAAAAATATGACTGAGATTAAAGACAGTGTGGTTAAACTCTGTGGGATCTGCAGAACTACCATAAAAGCAATTGTCTGGAGGAAAAATATTTGGGAAGAGACCAAAGAATTTTTTGACTCAAGAAAGTAGGGGGGTATTGGGGAAGATTTATTAGTTTATTCATTCAGTCACAGATTCATTTATCAGAGCATGTATTGAGTTTCTAATGCTTCCAATCCATCTGGTAAGATCTGAAATAAACAAGTAAATATTATAAAATATGCATTTTTAAAATATTTCACAATGAATGGGGAAGACATGTAGATAGATAGTGCAGAACAATGTAAAAGTCCTACAAGGGAATTATGCATAAGGAAATCATTTGTAAGGCTTTAAGAGGGGTACTAACCATCTCCGGTGGACCGTAATACCTGAACTACATCTCAGGGGATGAGTAAATGTTATAAATGTGATCAGCACGAGAAAAAATATCCACAAGGTAATTTTAAATGTTTATTATTATGATACTGAGAGTCAGACACACATCTAATATTTATGATAAGAGATATTAAAACTACAAACTATTTCCTCTTCCTTCCAGCGGACTGACTCTGAAGAGCTGATGACTTTGACTTTTTTATCTCCAGGATGGCTTTCCTTTGCTCATTTACAGCCCAGATGTTTGAGTTAGAATAGCTGCATAAACAAGTCTGATTCTCAACCCAGACCAGGTTCGAGTCTGCCCAATTTAAATAAGGCATTGGTGGGAAAGGTAATGTGTGTGCTTTTTGAGATCAGTCCTATAAGTTCAGGGCCACTGATTTTTGGCAAAAAGCCACAAAGGAGGTTGTTGAGGAACCCTGAAATTTTAAAGGACAAAAGAATTTGCTGGACAAAAGTGATTTTTATACTTTACTTCCTAAATCTTCTGAAGGTGATTGTTACATTTTTGGATTGAGAGATGTGTTGAAGAATGGATTAAACTTGAAAAATTACAACTTGGGAGATTGGAAGTGATCTAGAATGACTTTTAGAATTTTATGTTTGGTCTAGGATATCACCTGACATGCAAGTATCATGTTGTGAGTCCGTTTAAGTCGCCAAAATCTTTGGCAGGGCAAAGTCCCTACCCCTATATGCTTAGATTACATTATTCCAGAAGACCGAAAGTCTTATAAAGGCCTCAGGTTTTAGAGAAGAAAACAGATTCTTGTGATCTGAACACAAAGCAGCCACTTGTGAAAATTTCTTTCTCCACATTGACATCTAGAGACTCTTCCTTATGCTCACCCAGTTCATACGGAGATTCACGTCTTCCAAACTGAAGGATGTCAACAAGCCCAGGAGGAGTGTGTCATACCCTTCAAAGGTTTCAAAAATCATACATTTTAAAAAATAAAAATCAACCATGCTTCACAATTTTGAAGTAGACTAATAAGTGAATGCCAACCACACACACATACCTACCAAATCCCCCTGAGTTCTACACCCCAGTATAACAACTATAAATAGTGAGGTGCACATCTGTCCAGAGTATTGTCCATTTTATACAGACATACATAAGTATAAATGCTATATAAATATTAAAAAAACACTTTTTAAAAAAAGACTTTTTATTTTAGAAAAGCTTTAGGTTCACACAAAAATTGAGCAGAAGATACAGAGAGTTCTCATGCATTCCACAGTCCATGGTTTACGTTAGAGTTCACTCTTGTACATGCTATGAGTTTAGACAAATGTATAATCACATGTGTCCGTCATTATAGCAGACATAAATAGACATTTAATAGATATATTCTATTTTACACAGTAATCTATAATTTCCTTTTTCCATAAATAATCTGTTCAGGTCCAAATAGATGCATTTTACATTTTGATAACACTATATCTACTTTAATTTGTACTTTATTGATACACATTTAGTGTTTTAGTCTACTCTTTAAACACAAACAAGGGTACAATAAATATTCTTGCTCATATATATTGCCATTTCGCGTACAAAGTTCTGGAGATCATGTGCGTAAATTCCAGGTAGTACAGGAAAAATATCATTGTCTTTGGAACCATAAAAATCTTTCTTTTGATTATAGTTACATCATTTGCAATGTAAACAACTTTGACCAAGTGAAACCACAGCTTCATCATCAATAAATTGATGGTAATAACAATCTCTAAACAGGATTCTGAAATGAGATAAAATATATAAAGTTTATTTTAAAAACTGAAAATAAGGTACATGGTTTCATTGCTAGAGGTTTTGTGCAGTTGTGAGATTATCAATGTGTCAGTTGTTATCACTTCTTTGAAGCAGGGCCATTTGCTGAAATTCACACCAAAAATATTTGGGGTAGGTGTCTGCTGAAAGGAGGACGCCAGTGAGCTGGACAGTCTTTGAAGTAACCTTAGAACATCCCAGTGCAAACAGTCTGCTGGGGGTTTCTATGTTAGTTACAGGACTCAGGGTCTGTGCTTCTCTTCCCGCAGGCATTGCTCGGTTTGAAAGCAGACTAGGGAACATGAAGCATTAGACAGCTCCCAGCATTGTCCTGTAAGCAGTGGCTTCCAATGTGACAAACCCTGAAGGGCAGGAGCCTTAAAGAGCCCTGCTGACCTTTTTTAATTTCAACTAGGTTACTAAAATAGAAAACCCATTCCAGAGATCTAGAAGCCTCCCTCCTAGAAGTAAGGGTTTAGGGAAAGCATTACCAGAGTTTGTCACATCCAGTCTCTGAAGAATAAAGAGAAACAAGCTGCCTTTGCTGACAAGAAAACACATACTAATTCAGGCAGTGGGTGTGATTCATTGCAGAGGACAGAGAAAATTCACAGATTAGGACCCTGCATGGGCTTTGCTGCTGTAGGGTAGCTTTTCCCTCTCCATCACTCCTACATCTTCCTCCATCTCAGGAATACTTGGAAAGTATCTTGTGATCTTGTCTCCCCAAGAGAGAAAAGGTGATTTTGGATTGGTGAAACTGGCCATCCAAGCCCAGTCCACGTGGCCCTTCCGTAAGATCCAGCAACAACCTGCCACAGAAGATCTCTCTGAGTAACCAAATTGTATCTTTGACTCCAAGGAACAGAATGTGAATTAGATGCTGTTTGTTCCATGGCAACCTCTTCCCTAAAGAATAACCCAAGATGGGGAGGTGATGGTGTCAAGTTAGTTACCAGTAATAAGGACCTGGCTGAGCTGGACCAGCTGGAGAATTAGAGGTCATTCCAAGGAAGCGTGAAGGCCTGTATTTCCCTGAGGGTTTGCCTGGACGAGAAACCCCAGAGCAACCAAATACAGAAGTTAACAAAAGTGGGATTACCAATAGGGAGATGTGAAAATGATAATAAACACATTTTGATTAACCAAGCTATAGTAAATTTCCTTCTCTTCTCAATATTGAATACAATATTTTTTTTTAAAAAAACCTTGTCAGATGGAGAGGCAATCATGGTATAGGACAGATAGTGTAAAAAATATATTTTAGAGATGTTAATAATTATGTCACTTCACTGGCTTTGTGGCAGTTGTGTTTTTGTCAGTTTCTTTTAATTTATAATTTGCTTTGATTTCTTTTCTAATGGCTTAAAACAATAACTGTTTCATCTTTTACATTTCTATGGGTTTTCTATGGGTTTCCTGTGCTCAACTCAGTGAGTCTTCTGTGCCAGGCAACATGGGCTGGGCTCTTGCCCTGGGAAGGCTCAATTAGACTGGACCATTGCTCATCCCATGGGCATCAACTAGCAGCCCACCTGTCCTATCAGCCAGACTCCTTGTTCACACAGGCTCCCCATGTGTTCTGAGTTCTCGGTGCAGTGTTCAAAGTCTAAGGAATATCCCGAGCATGGCATTCTAAGATGAAGAAAGCAGAAATGTCCAGTCTTCATAAAGTCTACCTAAAACTAACACAGTACCACTTTTGCCGTGTTCTAAGGGGATGTCTAGACCACCTGTCAACAGAATCAGTAACACATAATTGGCATCCATTTTTAACCCACCATACAAGGATACCCAGTACCAGATCCCCTAAATTTACCATTAAAGTTCCAGATAGTAGTTGTTATATAAAGTCAGTGGCTCTTAGGTGAGTGGTTTTCCTCTTTTGTACATTTGTCTTTGAATTTTGCTTGGAATTGAATAATCTTGGGGTGGATTAAATCAGAATATATTTCCCTATGCAAAAGGACAATTTGACAACTCCTTTTCCTCCTAGTATCTATTTCTCCTGTCTAACACAGCAGTATTTTCCTAATGAGAAAAGAACTCTGTTAAGAATAAAGTTGATCAATACATTGAATGCAAAGTCATTATTAGCTTTTAGGTTTATCATTCAAACTGACATGGATGCTGGCTATAAGAAATTGGTGTTAGTCAATCTGCTTTTGAGTAATTATGAACTGAGATCCTTCCTATCTAGAATAAAATAATATAAAGAATCCTCAAAAGAATCATGGATATTCTTAACAGCCTGGAAACAAAACACATTCCAAACTAATCCTTTTCCAAATAATATTTTACACAGAAATTTAAGTCATGTGGCTCTGTTGAAAGTATATATTTAATCAGCATCAGTCTTAATCAGACTGAACTTTAATAAAACAAATTTTCTTCCTGGTAAATGTAGTAATTCTTATATTGCAAAGTCATACCATCTGCTCTGACAATAATATTTGGGAATTTCTTAGAGAACAAAATCACCATATACACTGTTAAAAATTGAAGCCACAATGGTACCCTTTAAATGCATCAATTCTGATGTTTATAATGGCCTACAGAAAGCTTCAGGCTATCTCTACATTCCAAAGAATCCAATACAAACTAATCAAGAGCTGTCACAGGAGTTTACTACCATCTGGCGTCACATAAACCCAAGACTTCACTTAACGTTGAAGTTCAGGAGCTTCACGCTCTCTAGATTAATTCATTTTGGGATTCCACAGAATACGTAATCAGTAAAAAATGATACATGCTCACTGCAACACTTGTGGTATGTATGAAATCAGTAAAACCATTCTTCACTGTTTTCTCACCCCACTGTTGTTAAAGTTACTATGGCTGCTATACGTTCTTCTCCACCATCTCAGTCACGTAGATATTGCATTCTTCAGCTCTCATTGGCTCTTTCATACAGTTTCTAACTCTGTTGAAATACTCCCTGAGTTCATCCATTCTTCTCCCAAGTCTGGTGAACCTCTTTATGGCCATTGCTTTGAACTCTTTACTAGGTAAATTATGCGTCTCTGTTCCATTTGGATTTTTTTCTGAGTTTTTGTTTTGTTCTTTTGTTTGGAACATATTCCTTTGCCTCCTCATTTTGTTTGAGTTTCTATTTAGTTTATATGAATTAGGTGGAACAGCTACCTCTCTCAGTCTTGAAGGAGTGACCTGATGTGGGAGCATCCCTGTGTAGACTGTGTGCACTGAGTGGCTTTGGCAGGACAGCTAGTGCTGGAGGGGGCGTGGGCTGCAAGCAAGTCTCAGGGTGTTCCTCACTGGGGTCACGTTGTTGGGATGACTGGGCTATAGCGGATGAAGCCGGAGGGAGGCCAAGGTGTGCTACCCCTAGGCTAGTTTGGCAGGATGGCTGGAGCTGGGGTGGGCACAGGATGGGGTCAGCACTAGGGGTGCACAAACAATGACACTTGCCTGGTGCCTCCGACCTTGGAGAGTCCCAACAGCTCTCCACCCAATTTGACACATGGTATAAGGTTAGTAACCAGATGTCTTTTCCATATACTGTAGATGCACGTTAAAGTGCTATTTTTTCCACTATGTCCCAGAGCAGGCAAGCCTGCGCTTGGGCACCTCAGTGATACTCCTCCTATTGCAGGTCACTGCATCAGGGATGGGTTTTCTGTAGATACCTTGTCTCCATCTCTCCTACCCAATTCTGTGTGGCCCTTCTATATTGAGAAGCTGTTCCATCAGCCCTCAGGAAAAACTGCTCTATGTGTAGGTGTAGATTCAGTGTGTCCATGGGAGGAGATGGGTACTGGGTCTTCCTTTGCTGCCATCTTGGACCCTTCCACAAATTTTTTTTTTATGCTACTGTTTTCTTTGACTACCACATGTTAAACAAGGGAGTCAAGTAATATCACTATAGTTTTTGGTTTAATATGAGCTGCTATTTTCAAGTTTATCTCAGCCATAGCTATGAAACGGTTAATTTTTTAATATACGTGTAGGGAAATAGATTTAATCATGATTAATTTCATACTCTTGATCTTGAACCATCATCCTAAGTAAAGTTTGTTTTCCATCTTCTTTTCAAATTTATCTTTCTCTATATTTTTACTTTTACAATTTTTATACAGCATAATGACTTGACTTACATATATCATAAAGTGATTACCACAATAACTTTAGTTAACATTCCAACATCTTACATAGATACAAAAAAAGAAAAGAAATATTTTCTTCCTTGTGATGAGAACTTTTAGGATCTTCTCTCTTAGCACCTTTCAAATATATCATACAGCAGTGTTAACGACAATCATTGTGTTGTACATTACACATATTTATTTTACAACTGGAATTTTCTACCTTTTGAACACCTCCATCCAATTCCTCCACTCCCGACCCTCAACTCTGGTAAACACAAATCTGATTTCTTAAAAAAAAAAAAACAAAAACTTCTTGAGTCTTATAAATATTTTATGGTTTTATATGCATCATTATTTCTAATAACACTGCTTTTACCACAATTAAAATAAAGATATTTTTAACATAAATCTTAACTGAACTATCACCATTAAGCCTCATTTATCTAAAGCAGTCTACAAAGGCAAGGTACATCTCTCCATCTCTCAACATGTCATTCTTTGTTCAATTACCCTAATTAGTTCCACTGAATTACTAATCAAATGATATCCCAATATTTGCCTCAGTCATCTTTGTCCAGACCGAGCTGGCTTTATGAGATACATATAAGTGTGCACACTTGCGCATACACACACAAACACACATATAATCTAGACGTTCCTCTTCCTTGCTGTTGTCATTTTTACAAGAGTTAGTCTTTTCTCAATTTCTAGGACTGCTGGAGCTGGACCAACATAAACGTCTGTCTATGATACAAGTTTTGAGCCCGATCTGTAAGTACCACATAAATACCAGGGTACTTATGGGCCATTTTAGAAAAATCTCATTAATCAACTTTGAAGGAATTATTCCCAGGATTCATTGCTTGATAAAAAATAGGGCCATTTGAAGGATCTCTTCTAGAAGATTGACATTGATTTTTCTCTCATATTATTTGAGAATTAGCCAAGACTCAGGAGGGAAAGAAAACATAATAACCTTTCTACAGACATCTTAGTTATCTGAAGAGGAAGGTCCTGGTAGTACTATATTTAGCACCACAGAAATGATTTCTCACATTCATCCCCATGCTTTCCCCTTTTACTTGGCTGTATTTTTTTACATGCATCTGTGAATGCGGGTAGAGTTCGTATTAAGGTTTTATTAACCCTAAAAAGGATTCCTTTTCTTTTTCTATTTTATTGTCACAGACACATGGGTATCTAATATAATAATGCACAAAAATATTTACAATATTCTTGAAACATACTTAGTGTACAAGCAAATCAACAGTACTTTTACCTATCATATTCGAAGGTAACATATCTCTTTTTAAAGGTCAATTAAAACTTTGTTTGCATAGCATAGTAGTAACTACTTCAAAAGAGGAAAGTTTAAAGAAAATGAAAGCCATAAAATAGTGAAGTTGTGTTTTAGAAATTGAGAGATTAAATGGATAGGGTCTTGTCTAAATTATCCCATTTTAAAGTGTGTCAAGTTTCCAGCCAAATGATAGAGATAAAAATATGTATCAGATCTAAATGGAAAAACACAAAGCTTTAAAAGCCACTGGGCGAAAGTATAACTAGCTTTTGAGTTCGACATTTTGAGTGAGTCATTAAAACTTCAGCTGCTGGACTTAATGACAGAAAGTACCTTCAAAAGTGCTCTGCACCTGTCAGGCAGCCAAGGGCTATCTTTGTCGGCAGGACTCAGAAGTTTGGGCAAGTCTTTAATTTGGTTTACAAAAAAGAAAGAAAGTCCATTTAGTAAGAATGCATGCAGATTTAATCTTTCTGGAAAGCAATTTAACAGTATTTATTTTAAAACATAAAGCTTTTAAGTGTGCATTCACTTTGTTTTTGTTTGGGGTTTTCTAAAAGCAGAGAAATAAAAACAAAACAAAACAAAGTTTTAGACACAAATTGTTTGGTATGTGATTTCAGGAAGCATGTAAGAGAGTGGGGAAGTTGACAGGGAAGCAGGGGAAGCCAGTGAAGGGTGAGCTGATGAACAGGTTACCTCTGTGGGCAAATGGGTCCCAAACCGATTGGGAACCATCTGAGAGACTGTGGAACACATCTCATGATTGCACCACTGAGAATTGATCAAGTTGGCAGATTTACTCACCAATTTTCATCCTTTGTTGATTGAAGGTCACTTCAAGGGCATGAACTCCCTGGTTCATCTTGCCTATGACACGAAGTAGATGAGCTACAGCATCCAGAGAACACTCTCTGGCAGAAAGACTCAGGAGCTCATCAGGCTGAGTGGGAACTGTGTGCAGGTGACCTCCTAGGTAGGCAGAGGATAAGACTGGGGCACTGATTTCATTGTTGTGCCCTTTGACCCTGGGAATCACATGTAGAAACATATGAACTATGGTCTATTAAATAACCTGTTTTATGAATATATAGCTTTAATCACAACACACCCTGCTGTCATGAGCTGCCTGGTTATATGACCATATGAATGTTCTTAGGAGGCTGAAGAGATCCCTCACAGAGTTGCCAGATTTGGCAAATAAAAATATGGGACACCCAGTGTATTCATTTTCTCAGCTGCCATGACAAAGTGCCACAAACTGGGTGGCTTCAAACAACAGAAGTTTATCGTCTCACAGTTAGGAGACTAAAAGTTTATAATCACAGTATCAGCAGGGCTGTGTCCCCTCTGCAGGATCTAGGGAAGGATCCTTCCCTGATTCCTCTGGCTTCTAGTGGTTGCCTGTAATCCTTGGTGTTTCTTAGCTTGTAGACATGTCACTCTCATCTCTGCCTTCTTATTCACATGGCCTTTTTCCTCTTTTGTCTGTGTGTTGGTGTTTCTCCTTATAGAGACACCAGTGATTGGATTTCAGGCCCACCATCATCCATTGTGACCTCGTCTTAACTTGATTACGTCCAAATCACATTCACAAGTTCCAGGTGGCATGAGTTTTGGGGAGACACAAGTCAACCTAGTATACCCAGTTAAACTTGAATTTCAAATAAACACTGAATATTACCCCCAAAATATTACAGGGGGCATACTTACATTAAAAGTTGTTTACTTAAAATTAAAATTTAATTGGATGTTCTGTATTTTTATCTGGAAAACTTACTCCTTTACTCCTAAAGACTGTTCAGTCTCTTCAGCATTGCCTCATTTCTACAGACCTTTTGAAAAGACTCAGTTTTGCTTGAATTTTAACCCACTTTATCTAAATAATTGTGTAAGTAACCTTCTTCTACTTTTGCCCCATTTTCTCTTGAAGTCTGAAGTCTTGATGTATTCCTCTTAATAAATATTTATGGAGTTATTCCCAACATATAAGAATATATGCAAAAAAATGAGTATGGGCACTCAGTCAGAGGAAGAGAAGTGAGACGTGGTCTCTGCCCCGAGAGAACCTACAAGTTAGTTCTGGAGATGACAAAGACCTCTCCTACGTAACTGCTGTGAGACAGAGCATGTATAAGAAGTATAAGCAAAGTGGAAGGAACTTGAACTAATTGCTACCCCACCCACCATCCTGGAAGGTTCAAGTCAGATTTCACGGAAAGGTAGCTTTGGCATTGGGCCTTAGAAGATGGAAAGGAAGGAAATGTGAAACGGAATGGGAGAGAGTGTTCTAGGTGGAGAGAACAACTTGACCCAAGGAAGGCATCATTAGCCTGTGTGAGGATGAGTCACCTAATTCACTGATTCCTAAAACTTAACGTCTTTCAGAATTTCCTGTAATCTGTCTGTAGTTCATCCCAAAGGATGTTAATTCAGTAGGTCCAGGATGGTTCAATTTTTTAAAAAAGCTCCCTAGGAATTGCAGTCAATATAGACCCTAATGTGCAATAGCTCAATCACAACCTACGTTTATATCTTCACATAAAATTCCAAGGTCAATGTGGTAGGCTAGGGTTGGGTTTGGTAAAAGTAGATTGAACGAGCAAAACTATTTTGTATTTCCATAGCACAAGTTATTTTTAGATCTACTCAGTGGTCTGAGAATTTTATAGCCAAGATTTTTCATTAATACATGCCCCTTCTTTCCTCCCTTTCACAAATACTAAAAAAGTCTTCTCGTGAGTAAAAATGTTACTTGTTCCTCATTAAACAGTTAAAAAGTCAAAGAATAATTCCCATTATCAAACTAATTTGTAAGTGCCCCACTACTGATTCCAGTTAGTAACATAAAAGGAAGACTGGATGTTCTCAGCTCCAAACATAAACAAAACTATACTAATTGGTTATTTTTTAAGTTTACTAATGTAAATGAGTCAGGAGCATATGAGGTAAAAAGTGCACTAAAATAAAGGAAATGGCTAATTTTTCATGCATACCACCAAAAAAAGTATCTAAAAATAACCGTTTAAATAACTAAAAATAACAGTGTGAGTCAAACTCCAGGAAATGCAGACTGTTTCTTGTTGTGTCTCTGCATTTCAAATAAGGTTTTAAAAAATGTAAAGCTTATCAAAACAATAAAATATGCAATTCTACACAAAAGAAGGTGAACTTTTAGGGAGCTGTTCCCTGACAGTATGGAAAATGCTCAAGGTCTTTAACTAGGAGATTTCTTGTTCTCTTTATTTTAGGAAGGTCTCCCATTTTAAGCACCAAGCACCAAGCAGGTATTGTCTCTCTGAAAGGTCGGTGTAGTTCTCATCTGCGCACCAGGTCATAACCATAAGCAACATTTGCCGTTTGTGAAGCACCTGTGCTTACTTTGTTGCAGTTGGTCCCTAACAACTGTGGGGGTGGGGAGGGACGGGGGCTACTGTTAGTACCTTTACCAAACAGGCACCAGTGTGAGGCTTAAGAATGTCCCTGGAGACAACCTAGGTCACACAGCTTCAAGTGTAAGAAGCAGGACTTGAACCTGACTCACAACACTGACTAGCGATCCAGTGGTCTTCCCGCCCCACTCTGACGTTCCAAATTGTTTCAGGAAAAGTTGATTCTTATGAAATAACGTACTGGACAGAGAATGGGCAATTATTCCCTCTGGCTCAGATTCGTGAGCAGGATTATTGGGATGAGGGTTAAATAGCTGAGAAGCAGCTATCGGAGACACGCAACTTTTATTAGGATGAAATATCTCTGTGGTTTTGTTTTGAAATGACTTCGTAAGCTGAACTAATCAATATGATCAAGTAATGGCCTATGAAATTCTATTTTAAAGCAAAGCTGTTTGATTAAAGAATTCAAAGATAAAATCTGAAACTAGGAAGCTTCTGCTGGTAATCCCTTTTATCGTTTTAATGAAATTCAAACCAAGTCACAGTGAAAGTTCAGAATGAAGGGTTTGAAAAGGAAAATCTGAAAATTGATTCTGCAGAGTTTCATTTCAAATCAAGTCTTAATAGCCATTAAAACTCCGAAAATAGAGGTTCATGTGACAAGTCTTTAAATGCTTTAGTAATAACCAGGTGCTGCTACAATCAAGCAGCATTGTTTGTGGTGGGAAGTGTGATGCCTATTTTATCATTCTGAGCTGAAATAAACTGTCATTGTTACTATACCCCAGAAAATCAACCCAGGAACTTCCTATTCAGATCATCTTAAGGGACTCATGGTTTCATTAATTCGGGACTTTGAAAGTTCTTTAGCAAACAGGAACAAAAGCTGAATCTCTAGCAATAGGGAATAGTTAATTAAATTATGATGTTTCCCTATAGTGGCACATTATCTCATCAAGAATTTTTATTGACATGGCAAAATGCTCATGATCTAATATTAATTGTGAAAAAACATGATACTAATTGAATTAGTGTGTGAGGGCTGCCATAACAAAATCCCCAAGACTGGGTGGCTCAGACAACAGAAATTAATTTTCTCACTCTTCTAGAGGTTAGAAGTCCAAGATCAAGACTTCCACAGGTTTCCTTTCTCCTGGGGCCTCTCTCCTGGGCTTGCGGATGGCTACCTCCTCACACGGCCTTTCTTCCATGCATGCTGGCTCCTGGTATCTATTCCTCTGCTCATAAGGACACCAGTCACATTGAATTAGGACCCCATCCTAACAGCATCATTTTAACTTAATCACTTCTTGAAAGACTTTAACTCCAAATAAGGTCATATACTGAGATACTGAGGTTTGGGACTTTATCATATAAATTTTGAGGGGGTATCATTTCATCCATAACACCAATTATATGCAGACAGATTTTTCTCTGACTATATGTATATATATGTTATGAAAAAAATGAAAAGGTAATATGACAAAAAGTTAGAAGAAGTAAAAGACTAGGGTAAATGAGGTTAATTTTATTTTCATCCTTATATCTTCTAAATTTTAAAACAATGCATGTTCATCTAAAGAAAAAGGAATCAAAATTATTAGTCATGAAATATCAGGGCATCTGCTTAAGGAAGATACTGGTGAACCAAAGAACTTCTACACAATGAATCTATAGCAATGTTACCTTTCTTTTTCTTTTATTTCCTTTCCTTTTTTTAAGCTATAAACTATTTCTTCAGCAAAAGTCTTAGTAGCCCAAGATGTAATATTGGAAAAAGCAAAACTACTCTAGTTAATGCAAGGCCATTTTCTTTGTAACCTGTAAAGAACTCAGTTGCCCACAGTACATTTTTAAGTACTTTGAGAGCACAGACCAAATCTTACTCATTTTTGAAACTTTTAATCCCCAGCATAGGGCCTTCAATTGAACACATACTCAATAAATATGTCAAAAGACAAGACACTCAAGTATCTCATAATTACTCCTTAAGTGAGAAGACAGCAGAAAATGTACTGGATTTGAGTCAAAGCAGTTCAGTTCAAGTCCTTGTTCTGCTGAATATCATAGGGGTAACTTTCATCAATCCACATGAGTTCTCTTTGCTGTGGTTTCCTGATGCACTGCTGATGCAGAAGGAAGATCAATTTTCTTAACAGCTGGTCTAGGTCCAGGGAGAGAATTGCCTTTGTTTAGAAAAGGTCTGTGATAAAATACTTGGGATGGAAGATAAGATCCTGCAGACAGGAACCAAGACCCCCATGCCCACCAAAAAAAGAGGAAGCTTTGGTTGTTTCTTCGCATGAGAAAATGAGATACATTTGCTTCTGACTATTGAAGGGACAGTGAGAAGAGAAAGAATAATCAGGGAGGAAATAGAAGGAGAAAAAGAGAGATGACAGGACAGTAAGATGGCAAGAGTCTGGGGGTGCGCCCCCCAGATGTCACAAGCATTAGAAATTTCTGTAAGGAAGCAGGAGAAAGAGTTAATATACAATTTTAAGTTGTCAGCTGTGTAGGGTGCAATTTGATCCCTCATCAAAATCTCCAAATTTCAATAGAAGTTCTATTACACTGAAGGGTAGTCAAGCTACACTATATTGATAGTTGATGGTAAATGGTGCAGGATGTGGATGGAGAAGGGGTGACTCGGAAAAAGGGCAAGTCCTTTTCAGGAGTAGAGTGAAGAAGCTAAGGCAACCATGAGAATACCAGCCATGAAGACTGTCAAAAACTTTATGAATGGTGTTGGGTTTCCACAACCTGTGATCAGTCTTATAAAGATCTTAAATGGTTTTGCGATCACAAGTGGTATGTGGGTCATATGTTAAATGGGATAATCATGCTGACTTTATAGAATTGTTGTATCATTCAAATGTGACGATAGTGGCTAACATTTATACACAGCTTACTACATGCCAAGCACTTTGAGGAGCACTCTAGATGTTTTTAGTCTTTTAGCCCTCACAAGAATGGCACAAGGTTCCTACCACACACTCTGTCTGCCTCTTACAGGACAGGAGAAATAACTTGTCCTAGTTCACATAGCTAATAAGTAATGGGTGGAGCCAGGATTCAAAACCTGTAATAAACACACTATTATAGCCCAGAATAAAATAAAAATGTATGTAAATTGAAGTGTATTGTAAGCAATATAAGGTATCACTCTCTGGCATCAAGACAGACTGGGTAGTTAGAGTTAGGAAGGGAAAGAGTGGGAGAAGTGTGCAGGAGTTGGTCCACCTCTCTTAAAATAATTACATCTCTGACCTCACAGATGCAAGGTCAGAGAGTTTTTCCTCATATGGTCCCTCAGCTTGGAACATCCTTCTACTTATGTTGTGGAGATGGTGCCTGGCATAAGAATTTAGGCAGAGAGTAATTGGGGCTGAATTTCAGTCCTCCATTCATTATCCAAGCCATGTGCCCCATGAGTTGCAGCTTCCCATGGGGGACACCTTTTGAAATCTTTCACAAAAGTGCTTGTCGTCCAGCAGTAGGTCTTGCTTCCTCTCCTTCTTGACCCAACAATCATCTCCTCATCATTAGACTCCCTCTGCACCCTTAACATGGCCTTCCCTCAGGCTCCTCACTCCACGCCCCTATCTGGCATTCTGCTTGTGCTCACCACTACTCTATACTGTCCCCCACCCCCACTTGTACGTAAGCTTCCTGAAGCCAAGTGCTTATTAGTTCCTAATTCTAAATGCCCAGCAAAATGCTAGGAACACACTAGGTCCTTAATAAAAAGTTGTGTTCAATAATGACATTAAAAAGCCAAATGGAATTTTCCTGGGAGAGATAATGCTAGAAAATTGTAAGCCATGCGTTCCAGAAGAGATTTTATATGAGAATCCTGAGCTGAAATTTAGTTTTAGCTCTGGTTCTAACTAGCTCTATGACTTTGGGTAAGTCACTTAACCTTTCTGGTCTTCAAGTTTCCCTTATAAAATCATTGGTTTGGGTTAAATTGATCTTTCAGTTCAATTCTAGCTCTTAACTTTCTATTAACACTCTTTCTCCTCTGTCAGAAGTTTGATTAATGAACAAACACCCCTTATAACCCATTGGTCAACTTGAGCATTCAGGCAAAATGTCTGCCTTTAAATCATTATTTTAGGTTTTTCTTGGTCCGAGTTCAAATATTTATAGCCCTTGGGAATTCTTCTGTTAGACTCTTAATAAATGTGTTCTTAGCTAGCCCCATGATCCAACTTGTACGTCCTTATAACTAATGGCTCCACATAAACTTTGTGGCATTAAAAGAGAATGATTTCTCTGTGATAGCTAATTGTTCCAATGTTTCTTTTTTGAAGTGCTAAAAAAAAAATTTAGCAGTAGATGAGCGTGAAATGGCTGGAGATTTTACTGCTTTAAGCACTTTAACCTTATCCAGCCGCTCAGGTTGATCTGCTTGGAAGACATGCCAACAGGAGGGAACATAGCAGGTGGGAAACAAGATATTAACGGGCTCAAATGCATGGCAATTATCAGTCCATTATCTCCACATCAGGGCTAGGCTGGTTTCCCAATAAACCTCTGAATTAACCAGCCATCACATTGCAACGCAAATCAATTAAAGACATTTACTATATTATTTTCAGATTGTTCATAAGTAAACTGATTTATATTTGTTTAATTCAATGTACTTTTGATAAACTGGCATACTAAAGGTCTTATTGTTCTCAGATATGATAGACATCATTTCTGAATATCAAACCACAGAAGAAAACAGTGTGACCTCAAATTAATCTAATTTCATAGCTTATAATAATAAAAGTTAAAAGTCATAATTAAATGTGGGAGTAGGTACTTTTAACCCTGAAAAAAATATTTATTTGCGAAATATTATGGCATAGATTAAATATATAATTATATGAAATGCTCTTTTTCAAGTTGGTCGCTTGTTATAACATTCCTGTAAATGTTACAGCGCCACCTCCCAGTTTGACATAAAACTTGAGAGTCACCTTCCACTACTTTCTCTTATCCATGACATCCATGCTATTGCCAGCCTAGCCTAACGTTCCCTTCTCTCCACCACCAGAATTATAATATCCTCCACAAAACTTACATCCCCCTTCCTGCCTCCCAAAATCTCCTGCAAAATGGCAGCCTTCCCGATACGTATGGATGCAAAAGGACTCTATGCAAAGCAATGTGGTTCTTCTGCAATTGCAACTGAGCAAGCGGCACTGAAACATATGTGGAAATGGAATGCAATAGACACAAAGAGAAGGATGAGGCAGCAGGATCCAAGAAACTGGAGAAAGTGTAGGTTCTCCTAAAGATGAAAGATTGAGATTTAAACCAAGTTTAACTGGAGAGCAGAGGGAAAGAGGGTCCCAGCTGAAAACTGAGTTCCATGATGTGATTACTGAAGCTGTCACTACTGCTTCCTTCCCTCTGCATTGCTATTACCATCTCTTAATTTTTTTTTAATGCTTGCTGCATATTGCAAAACACCATGCAAGCAGTGTCTCTTATTTTCACCATCCTCCAAATGGTAGGAATAACTGCTCCTATATCACATATGGGATAAAAGAAGGTAAAGGCAATAAGATAGATCCAACATATTCCCTGCCTCCAGCTCTAATACAGAGCCTGAAACCCCTTCCTGATGGGCTTTCTGCTGAAAAACTTAGAATAAGTCTTCACCGTGTGATGAGTAAGTGGGAGATTAATCTGGCTTGGACCATAATCATCCCACTGGTCACCAAGACTGAGCCTCTTACCAGGGTGGCTCAGAATTTCTTTCATCTTTCTTCACCACTCATCTTCCTACTCAAACTATTGCCTCTGTCAAAACCAGTTTCATCAAGGCATCAGGCACTCTGTTCAGTCTTGAAACCTACTCGAGTAGTCACGCTCTGTGCAACAGTGGTACCCCTATCATCTAGGATCCTCTTCGGAGGATTTGAGGAGCCAGAAAACACACTGGGGATTTTGGTGCTTTATTGCTAACACTAGGCATGCTTGTCATCTGAATTCAGATGAACAGAGTCTCAAATGCCCACAGGACACCTTTCAGTTATAAAAAGATATAAATGACTATAGATCTCTCATGAGATCATGGGTCTTGTCAAACAGAGTTTAACCTATGCTTATCTCCTAGATCTGGTGCAAACTGCACAACCACACATAGGGACCCTGCCAGGGAATGTGGTGAAAAACCCACTAGAAGGGTTCAGCCTTGCTCGATAACAATAAATAATAACAACAACAATAATGATGATGATGATAATGATGAAAGAGCTAGATTTTCAAAAACTTCCTGATTTTTTAATGTGGAAATGCCATCCTGCAACACCAACATGACCAGGCCCAAATCTGGACACATCACTAATATATTCAATTATATGACTTTTGTAATCTCAACGTAAATGCTATTTTTTCCTTATGGGTTAGTAAAATGCCATTATAGCATCTTTCTGAACTCCTGGGTATTATCAAGTAAAGGCATGATGCCGCCTTCATGATTAGGAAGCGAAAAGAAACTGATTTGTAGTGTTGTGAGAAAGCTCATCTCCTGAGACCCATGTGCCCACGGAAGGCGGGACCTGCTGTTCCACTTACTGGTAAAGACCATGTGGAGGAGCCAGCATTTACCAACTAATCTCTTGCCAAATTATGAGAAAATCCATTGAGAACAATAAATCTAATCTTGAAATATTTGTCATTATCTCTTTCCTTGTCTCTCTCTCTCTCTCTTTCCTTGAGGAAAGGAAAGTATTTTCTTTGACTATGTGTCCAAAATCATGCCTCAAATATCCTAGGCATTTAGAACATAGTAGAGAAATGACTGAATGAATGATAGACCATCATAAGGGCCGAGGTGTCATTTAAAGTAAAAGAAAGAACAGAGGCTGTGGGATTATCTTAGTCCATCCGCCCCAGAGTCCGTGGAAAGAGCCCCCTCGCTCCTGGTACTTTTTATTTACTGGCAATTAACTCGCAAATCATGAGTTAATCCCAGGTAGATCTCCTCTGTAAGCTGCTCAATGTCCTAAAAAGTAGAATTAAAGGTAGATGTGTGTGAGAACTGGGAATCCAAGCTAGGGGTTTGGAAGTGATTACCTAGAGAAATGATTGGAACCTGTCTTGGATTTAAGCAAAAGCCATGAAGTCTTAAATTAAGTAACTCAACTATATTTTAGGCTAGATCCAGGAAAGCCCACCAGCACTTTTTTCCTGGACTAATTTAGATATATGGCTCTAAGCCACTCCTCTCCACTTACAGCCTTGCCCCATGATAATAAATTCCCCTCAGAGAAGCAAGAGTGAGCTTTTTGAACTCTAAATTCAATCATGTTGCTTGACTCCTTAAAACCTTCCAATGGTTTCCTACTGCACTTAAAACGAAAGGCAAATACCAGCCTACATTTTCAGCCTCATTCTCACCCACTCTCTTCCACTTTCTGTTGTTTTCTGGTGACACCAATCTTCCATATATCTGTAGAAAACTCTGAGTTCACTTTGACCACGTATGCTGTTCTGACTAGAACTTTCTTGCCTTCTTCATTTCATTCTTATACACATAGCTAGCTTTTTCTTATCCTTCAGATTTCAGACATCAGCTCTCCATAAAGGACTTTCTTGACTACTTTATCTAAAGTGCACCTTACCCATTATTCTCTATCTTTCTTTAACCAAGGAAATATGAATGGAAGTGACACGTCAGAAGTTTAAAGAGGGAGTGTTCAAAGGCTTCGTTCTCTTTCCCTGAGCCATAGTAACTGATAATGACCCAGATGGGAGAGATTTCTGCAGCCTACTCTTCAGATAACAGTGATGCCTCAGTGAACCAGCAATGGGTATATGACATGAGTTGTATTAATCCACTAATTTTAAGAGAATGTTTGCTATTGCTGCATAACTCCGTCTCTCCTCACTAATGCAATCTCAAAATGCTTCTTATGTCTTTCATATCTCTAACCACAATCTATAATTACTTGTTATCGTCTTCATAGTTGGACTACCCTACTAGAACATAAGTTTCATGAGAGCTAGAACCCACTGTTTGCCTACACAAGGTCGAATACATTGTAGGTGCTAAGTAAGCACTCAATGGATGTAGGAGAGAATCTAGGTCCTGTGCTACCGTGGACACTGCTCACTGGAAAGGAAGCATGCAGATCTTCCCTGATGAGCTGGGAGTGGCACATTTTGTTAATTTCCCTAACTCTGGCTAGAGAGAGAAGGCTTCAGGAAAGACAGAGTTAAATTTTGCCTAATTTCCTCTACCTCCTCTCAAAGCAGGGCCAGCTAACCCTTTTGGTAGGCTGACCCCTGCATACATTGTGGATCCCTTCCTGTCTTTCCTTGGGAAGCACTTTGTTATTCAGATATCTCAACATCAAGTCCACCTTGACCTTACTTAGTCCAACCTACCCTTGCATCCCATTCAGAATTCCTGAGACTTTTTCATGTGTAGACGCCTTGAAGTCTCTGAAGAAAACCATAGACTCTTTCTGCAGTACAAAATCATGTAAGTTTACAATTCCATAGGATTCACAAACTCCCTGAAGCTTCGTCAGGGACCCCTTCCCCCCATATTCCAGAGGCTTCAAGCTAAGAAATGAACTTCAACCTAGGTCTCTGATCAAGCCTCCATGCATCCCGTTGTTCCAGAGCCCTGTTTTGAGGATTTATTCAACACCCTTGATCTCTTGCTGTGGTTCTGCCTTGATCTTACTCCATTTACTGTCCTGAATACCAGGTGGGGCAGCAAGGACTTAGCTAATTGCTCCTCCCCTTTATTTCCAGCGTGTCTGCTGGAAGGCTGGACCACTCTCCTTGCCTATAGATGGATAACTACACCTTCTCTGAGCCCCAGGGCCTGAGCCACCAAGGGAATCTGTCTTATGCCTAGGTCCTAGATGCTTCAGATCCACCCCCAAAAAACATTTTCAAACACTGCAAAAGTAGAAAAAAAAAAAATCCTCTGATATTGAGTATCTCTTAAATGAAAAAAACTTTAAAAATCTTTCTTATTTGTTCAGCTTCTTACAGCTATGAGTGAGTAGAAATAAGTTGTAGATTCACTTCACACATTAAGAGGCTATTGCTTAAACTCCTTTCAGGAGGACTAAAGTGCTTCTTAAGTTGATAAAATAAAATGGCATCACCAGAACAATGACTCAGCTTCTGAGGCAAGCTGAGCTTTGCCAAAACAGACTGCTGTCAGCCCATCTTACGGATGTGTGTGTGATGCCGCACTAAGCGTGTGCACAGTGCCGCTCCACTCAACGAGGAGAGCTGTCATCAGAAGGGCTCCTTTCCCATTACAGCGCACTTAGAATCAGAACAATGCTGTTTAAGTACCTTAGAGGAGACATCTTTGGTGGAGAAAAATCTTTTACCAAAGAATGATGAGGAGAAGAGAGTATTAGAGTGTCTGTGACTAAAACTTAGGTTGGGCTGCGCCCTGCCCTCTGATGCCCCCCACCCTGAGAGGTCTTCCTGGAACCACCAGTGCTCCATGGGGCAGAGTTTGAAGCATATTGACATAAAGTATTTTCGTCTGAATCTAAGCTGCATATGACATTGCAGGAGATAAATATCTCAACCAAGAGTGCAGATGTTTCCCATCCTCCACAAAATAAAAAAAGGAAGACAGCCCACGACCCTATCACTCATTTTGCTCAAGTTCCCTGGTGATGGCTGTTTTTCTAGAAATTCGAGGAGGCAAACCAGTGCATGGCAGAACTGCTGGATGGCAGGCTCCTAACACGTATGGCCGACTTCAGCTTGTCCCCACGTTGTCAGTGGAGTCCCCTTTGCTTTTTCTCCATCCTGTCATCACTACTTAATGTATGACTTGAAAAACAGTTTCCATTGCTTCCTGCCCCTTTAAGACAGAATGTCAGCTCCCTAGAGCTTAGAAGAATATTCTGACCCCTGATGTCAAAGCTTAAGATAACTTTGGCACGAGGAAATTCAGAATCTCCATCAAGCTGTAAATTGCTTGAATACTGAACTAATGATAATAAATGAACATATTAATGAGGAACCCCAAAAGTCAACTGTTGCTCTATAGGTGGGCTATTTCTGTCATATAAGTTTTTGCCAAGAATGCTTTTCAATCTCCACCCAACTGTCTTGGTTGAGATGACAAAATCTAAATCATTCTCAAGACCAAATTGAAGATCACTTCAATTGTGAAGCCGTTTAATGCAAATCTCACAGAGGTGAGGTCAGTCTATTTTCATTAGGGCCATTATTCATGTATCTATCCTCCCTATCAGACCATAAATTCCTTGAGGCAAGATTCATATTTTATTCATTTATGCCCCACAGCTTACTTCAGGGCCTAGTACAAAATGGATTGTCAAAAATGTTTACTAAATGGATAATACTGACTATTGACCTAAATGAGCAGCCTCCCAGAATTGTCTTGTGGGCAGGCTCACGAGGAACCCTGAGGATCCAGTGCTACCTCAGCCTACAGCCAAGGACAAAAAGGCCACTCACCAGCTTTACCTCCCCAAGAGTCACCCCCTCTCCACCGATAAAGCCAGGTGGCACACCTTTGGAAGAAAAATGACTGCCGTAATGCTCAGTATAAATATTACCACGTATCTAAATTTTTCTTTTTATATTTTATTCAACCAAGATTTACCAAATATCTATTAAGTTCAAGGCACTGTAGGAGTTTTTTAAAAAAATTTTAAGGAAATGCATTTTTAAGAATTAAACTATGATTTACATGTAAGAAAGCTATATTCAGATATTTCACTAAGAGAACCTTAAATCCAATCCCAGCACTTGAAGTTCAGATCTATTCTGTAAATCAATAATAAACTAGTTTTTAAAAGTTCACTAAAGTTGAAAGAAGTAGAAAGGCAGTATTGTCTATGTTGGCAAGTGTAGACCCTGGAACCAGAAGTTCTATATTTATAATCCAGCATCCTCACCTACCAGCCCCTAACCTTGGGCACACTGTTTAATCATTCCAGGACTCCATTTCCTCATATGCAAAATGGAGACTAATAGTAGTGCTTACCATGTGCGGTTGTTATGAGGCGATGAAAATGCTTACAACACACCACGATGCCCAGTATATGTTAGGAAGCCGCTATAGAAAGTTTCTCGTATTCACTGCCCTCTCTACAGATCTTTGCAAAGAAAAAAGTCTTTCATTCAACCTATATTGACTAATGAATTATGATATTCACTAATTAATGTTCTCTGTGCCAGACACACATTGGTGATGTGTTTATTACAAATGAAACAACCTATACTTTCAGGGAGTTTAAATTCTGAGGACAGTGGGGAAAAGATGAACAAATGCTTTCTGCGGTAATATTGAGAAAAAAATTAACACACAAGGGGATATTAATATACAAGGTTAGTATACAAGAGTGATGAGGTACAGGGCTCCTTTGTATCCAGAGATGAGTGCAGCTTCTCTGAGAGATATTTGAGGTGAGATCTGAACCTGGAGAGGGGGAGCTTTGCAAGGATCTAGGCAGAGAGTGTTAACAGAAGGGCGAGTGAGGATAATGGTCCTAACGCTAGAAGCTTCTTGAGTCCAGACAACAGCAAACAGAGCAATGTTCTCAGAGCAGTTGAGCTCGAGGAAGAAGGGCAGCAGTGAGGCCCCAGAGTGAGGCAGGGGCCTGACAGTACGAAGCCTTGGTGGACCCTGGGAAACTCTGGCTTTAGTTCTGTAAACTAAATGTAATGTGAGGCCATTACACGCCTGTGGAGGCATGTGATCTGATCTTCATTTTTGAAAGATGATTCTGGCTGTTCTGTGAAGTAGGGATGTTGGGTCAAGTGTGAAAGGACTGACTTGGGTTAGGTGGGAGTGGGGGAGGCAGTTCAATGACGCAATTTTCAGGGTGTATTTCAAGACGGTTACTTACAGAGTAACAGAACTTACTGCAGAATAGATATTCGCCTGAGAGGAAAAGGAAGATTCAAAGGTGACCCCTAGTGTCTTCGGCCCAAGCAATTAGCTGAACAGCACTGTCACTGAAAGAAAAATGCAGAAGATCAAAGAAGGAGCCAGTTTGCAAAGAAAAAGTCACAGTTCTGTTTTGGGTCTACCAGTATCCTAATCTGTAATTACGGGATGATTTTTAAGACAAAATTATGTATTTTAGGTTGGATAGGATCACTCAGAGTGTATATGAGTCACAAGATTGTTCCCTGAGCACATGGATATTCAGAAGCTGGAAAAAGGAGAAGGAATTTCAGGTAACATTGTGATGGAACAGTCAATAAGATTAAAAAAAAATGCTCATGAGAGTGTGGTGTCCCCAAGGACATGTGAAGAACAGTTTCAAAGCAGACGGAGTAGTCAACCACATCAAGTTCTGCTGAGAGGCTAAGGTGAGCTCTGAGAAATATGGAGGTTGCTATTGACAAGAACATTATGATCAAGTGGTGGGAACAGGAGCCTAATTTCATGGGTCAAAGAGAACACAGGAGGTGAGGAAATGGAAGTGTGTACAGACATCTGAGAAATTTTACTATGGAGGGAGCAAAAATGACTGTGAGGGGAATGGCTAATGAGGATATGGGTTCAAAGAAATCTATTTTTCAGTGGAAGTCATAACAGTAGGCCGTCTCTTCTCTAAGAGGAACTTTTTGGATTGAGCAAGAGATGGGAATTCTATCTCCTTTATTAACAAGCCTCCCACCAGACCTGTGGTGGGTATTGAAAAGGATATTCATTCCAAAAAAGTTAGATGCTGCAACTGAATTTAAACTTTGCACAGTTGGGATTCCATGAAGAAAATGCAAAAGCACTTTTTGTGAGGCAGCAGTTGCGTTGACTGGTGCTGCAGCATCAAGTAGAATAATTTCTCCAAATCTGATTTAAAAACTGAAGAATTTCTATTTCTAGAACAGAAAATACCATACAATAAAAAACTGACCATCTGGTGTGATAGCTGTCTATCATCCTTGTTTATAGAAAAATAAAATAAAATTTTATCTATTCAAAGAAGCCTCAGTGAATCAGATATTTTAATTCATGAAAAGACAGGAAATATTTTTAGAAATATGACAAATTAAACTGAGACTTTTTAACCAGCTTTATGTCAAAATTGTCTTTTACATAACAGTGCAATGAATTGTGTTTCACTAATACCAGTTAAATGTGTTTTTAATGATGTTATAATAAACCTAAAATCTTGAGAGGAGAGTGATGCTGTCAAAGCATAATTGTTTCAAACTTGGAAAATAAACCATTTACCCCAGTGCAATGTTTATCTGCAGATAAATGGCTCGTCTTCACCTTGCTATTTATCTGGTAGCAGGAGCAGACATATCCTCAGTAAAAGTTCTGTCATCATTATCCCTTACTTTAATCACAAGCATCTGGTGGAGATTTCGTTCCTCCTCTATAAAGAAGAAAATGGAGCCATTTCAAAAACCAATAAAGGGGAAATCTGTGTGAGACAGGCTTGAGCTCCTGTCAGAATCATCTGGCCCTGGACGCCAGACAAGCCGAAGAAGGCACCTGCCACATTTGTAATATTGCTTTTGAAAGTCTGCTGGGACCTCCAGAGAATATTCTGCCCCAAGGGGAATTTGGCGTGAAATTTTCCTTCATAGTTGTCAAGTAGATCAGTCCTGGAAATGAAAAACGTGTCTGTGATGAGGATATTAGAGAACAAAATTAGAATGAAGCTCCAGGTTACTCATTTCCAGCAAGGGCTCTTTGAGACTAGAGTAATATTTACACTCCAGTCACATGTGGGAGGATGGCCTTGAGGAGGTCTGGCACGAGCACCTGCACTGTTGGCTGATGCTGCTTGACACACACGGTGCCGCCTGCACTGTTCCCATACATCAGGTGACCCTGACATGCCACCAGCCCTTCAGACCCTCTCCTTTACTGTCCCTCTTGTCACGTCCACCCCCAACATTTTTACAACTCTGTCCTACAAACTTCTTCTTCGACATGGAGCTCCTTCCTTTGGGGTCTTTCAGGGAAGACTGGCGTACCAGACCCACTTCCCTTTTTAAAAACTGCCTTACATCATATCCCTGGGCCTGCTGTGATGCAGGGACCATGCTTCTTAACAAATTGTCCTTCCCGCTCTCCACGCCCTCACCATGGCCTGGCAGCGCTGTTGGAGCCTGATCCAGCCCTGGGCCCTCCTTAGGCGACCATGTTGCCTGGTTTGAAAGTACAAAGAGGACCAGTCGAGCTTCTCTCTCTGGATTTAGAATTGAAAAAGCAGTTCAAGAGACGGAAACCGTTAACTGTCTGAGTAGGGCTGAGAAGGAGGCTATGAGGCAGAGAGAGAGGCCTGGATGGACAACAATAAATTAAGTCCTTGGGCATAAGCAGAAAGTACGAGTGAGCACAAGAAGTCAGTCAACAGGGGAAACCGAGCTAGTGTGCTCCCCCGAACCAGGGACCAGGCCACGCTGAGGGAGAGCAGTCTCGGGCCCAGGAACCCTCAGTGCCTGTGAGGACAACTCTTCTGTAGTCCCTGCTCTTGGATTGCCATACAATTCCACTTCTCACTAAAATAAACCCATTTTACTTTCTGTATTTTGAGTGGGTTTCTGTGCACGAAGGAAAACATTCTAACTAGAAGTCAGTTAGCAGAATAAGTGGCTGACTGAAGTTGGGTACTTTCTGGTTAGCTCTCAGTGAACTGAGGAGGAGGAGAAACTCTTCTCTCCATGGCTCTCTGGAGTCTGGTCTTACACCAAAGATATGTAAATCCAGTCATATATATATATATTTAAATCACGTCTTAACATTTAACATTCTATGACAACATAAATCGCTGAATTCCAGCCCGAGACGGGGCCCAGAGATCCAGGACTCTAGGCTACGGATTTTTAACTTCTGTCACAGAATTCTTTCTTTAATCTTACAAAGGACCTCTATATATAAAATATATCCAAGTACAGATGCTTTTTGTTGGGCAACTCAATTTTTCCTCACACTCACCTACCAGATTAAGAAACCCCAAGAGCCCCCTCATTTTTAACATGTGGACTACGAAAGATTTAAGCACTGCTCTGGAACATAAACATGAGGTGTCAGCTCTGACACCAGCTGTAATCTCGGGCTCTACTATGCTCACCAACATTCCTATAAGAAGAAATTATGTTATATCTGTTCTCTGTGTAGTCCTGTGAAAAGTTCCAACATCATAGGTTTCAAAATATCCTAATAGTGGAACATTCAAGACATATTTCACATCACAATATTTTTAACAAAGTGCACTGAAAGTCTTTGCCAAAGCAGATTGGATTTGGGCATCAGTCCAAAGGCTGAACTTTAAAGAGATGTGGAATGTGTTTCAAGAAGTCCTAAGGTGAAAGCTTGAAGCTGAATAATGATGATGTCCCTGTGTAACTCAAGTATGTCTTTCAGACTGAAAAAGAGGTATGGTTTATATAAGAAACTGAATGATTTAAGTATAGCAGTGTCTCTTAAATTTGACTTACTTAAATCTCAAAAGGTTGGTTTCCACCAAATATTTCAAACCACATTAACTTCAAAATTCATATATTCTGAAAGCAAACAGCTGTGGATCAGTGACGGGAAACATTAGCAGCTGTTAACAGAGATGCCAGTTGCCTCAGTATGCGCGCTCCCCATCTTCCCTTGTGACACAACCCCAGTTTTACTCTGAGCAGCAATGTGACCACTAAAGCAACTACATTTCCAAACTCCCTTGCATCTAGATGTGGCTAAGTTCTGGCCGAAAAGATTTAAGCAGAAGTGTCGTGTGAGATGTCCGGAAGGACTGGTTTAAAGGAAGCTGCCTCAGCTAGCAGGTGCCTGTCTTGCTCTCCACACTCCCCTCCCCCTCGATGCTTCAAACTCAGACTGTGATGGCCAAAGATCTACAACCATCTCGTATGTCAAGGTGACCTTGAGGATGGAAACAAGATAGTGAGATGTATCTGCCATATTAGCTCTTGATTGACAAATCCAAGACTTTACATACCAGGGAAAGAAACGCCATGTCATTCCACTGTTGTTTGATGTTTCCTGTAATATCAAATGAAAGCAAATCCTAATTGATTCAGTAGTCTAACTTAGAAGATATTCCCCCAGGGCTATGGCAAAGGAGGTCAGAGGATAAAGTAAATGTGGTGATTACTTTTGAAAAATAAAATGTGCATCTGTTTATCTCCTGCCTCTACTTGCAGCTGTCATTTTGTAAGTACAGAAGCTGTTTAAGAACTCTCCCATCATTTGAATAAGCAACAAAATATTATCCTATAAAAATATGGTGATTACCTAACTATTGTGAAATTAAATCAAAACTTACCCTAAACCATCTCTTTCACTCTTAATTTACATTGAATGTATAAGGTTTAGTTAATTGTAAAACAGGGATGAAGTACATTTCCCCTTAGAAATCTTTCTAAGCATTTGTTTGTAGAATAATGTGTTTTTGTTTTCTGGATAGAAAGCAATTCACATACTGCTTGCTTCCTTCTGGCAGAAATAAGGGCATATAGAAAGCCCTTTCACGACTGTGTTTCCACAAATGTTATTGTATAGTATATGTATCTGAAAAGAAAAAGAAAGATAATCCCATCAATCATTTAATTCTTTTCAGTTTAAATGTAACTGTCACCTCATGGAGAACGTTAAGAATATTCTCTCCTTTTCCTTAACTATGGAAGACACTTGCGTTAAAAGAGGAGGATCTTTATTTCCTTTGAGTTCATCTATGCCTGCTGGTTATTCCCCAGCTAAAGCCATAATCCTGTTTGCAACATCATAATCATTTACCCAGCAAACAATCAGGGTGTCACTAACAAAGAGTTATGACTTTAGGTGGGGGATAAACTACAGGCGCAGATGAACTCTGAGGAAATAAAGATTGTTTTCATGCAAATGTGGCTAGTAATAAATAACCAGGGATGAAAATTATGATGAAACGAAACACTCTATAAAAACAGATTTGGGGAGGTATAAATAGTATGTTTTAAAAATTTCTCCTTTCTGGAAGTATGATGCACTTACTCCACTGGAATAAAGTACCAGTGCAATTTTAATATTTAAAAACTCTAAATTTACACATGATAGAAGGAATCTATAAACATAAGGAATAACGTTTCAGAAAGATTTTTAATAAAATAAATTTAGATATTTAGCTTTCAACATACATGCCAGCTTTATACAATATTCAATCTAATTGTCCAACTCACTGAAAGCATTCTTCACTTGTGATACCGAGTGATATTTATGGATCATTTATGTCAGTTTGATCCTAAATTCACTAATTAATCCATTAATTTGCATATTCAATGATTGTAGCATAAACTCATGACAAATGATGATAATAAGCATGGCAGAGGCTTTTCCAGTCCCAAGGGGTTTATACATTCATTACTGCATTTCATACTCACGCTATCTTTTGAGCTAAGTCAAGGCAGCATCTTTTTTCTCCATTTCATGTTGAAGAAACACATTCAAATAAGTTATCTGCCATCCAGTAGATAGTGTAACCTGATAAGCTCTCTGGAAAGAGACTTAGATCAGTTACAAAATAAATACTTCTGGAAGGATTACTGCTTCTTCTGGGCTGTCAGGCTACAGTGCTGCCTGTCTCTCTTCTGCCTGGGCTGCGGGCAGCAGACAGTCTTGGATGAGGGCCAGAGTGGCTGCCTCTGTTAAGCTGCTGAAGTCCTGGGACATTTTGACAGGGAGGTGCCCGGCCAGCTCACAGAGGGCAACACTGAATGCAAACCTGTGTTTCCTCCCACTCCATATATTATCACACTGTCTCCCCTTGGAAAAAAGTTAGGGATTTAGATAGCTGCACATTCATTCACTCATTACTAGTGGTCACCTAGTCTGATATAGGCATACGGTAGGGGTTAAGCATAGAGGTGTACAAAACAGATATAATTCATGCGGTTGAACTGTATCGTCTAGTTGAGAGACATGCACTCAAAAAACACACAAATAAATTAATAATTAGAAGTGCTATGAAGGAAAAAATTAGAAAAAATAAAAGTAAAGGAAGAAAGGGAATTGATTTAGACAGAAGTTAGAGAAAGTCTCTTGAGAAGGTACATTTTGAGGACCTGGAGATGAGAAGTGGCATGTGGCCAAAATCAAGATAAGTATTGCTTGGTATCTTTCCATCTTTCCTGGTGCCTTATTAAGCAGATGGAGCCACTGTGCAACATTCATTTGTTCAAGAAAAAATTTTTATGCACCTCACATATAAAACACAGAATTAAAAACAAACACAGAATTAAATGGTCTTAAGATTTAATTAAAGGTTGTGAGACACACTCAGAGTGCACCAGATGTGAATGACTTTAACAAATATCAAACAACATAACAAAACTATCAAATATAATTTAATTTAATGTCAGTTTGTTTCCATCATGTGTTATGTCCAGAGCTGTAAAATTATAGAATTTCCTCTGGCTATATACCGGTAGGCAAGTCCGCATATAAACTGCTAAATCCCAACATGCATACAAAAATCATGTGTTCATTTGTCCGATAGTTGCTACAGGCACACAGTACCAACTCTAGAATTAGGAATATGGTTGTGTTTCTTCTAGAATGTCTGTAACTCTCTCAATTCCACAGTCAAGAGTGAGGTACGTGCCTTTAACACCAATTTTAAGCTCAATCTCTAAAATGAGAGAATACATTGAAACTGCTTCAGGCAAAGGCTCTAATCTTATTTAGTTTTTATTTCCTCATTAGACTAATGGCAAAGGAATTAAGGAACTTTTCTAAATGTGTGGTTATGGGAAGCAAATAAAGGCAGACGGGGGTCTGTTCTGCCCCCAGAGGACCCTCGTGTTTAATTTCAGTGTTATATTGGAAGTCAAAGGACCAAGTCAGCAGTATATTCCTTATTTCAAATTCTGGCCAGAAATGCACGGATGACCACTAACTATCAGCTTAATTTTTATCTAAAAATTCTTATATTGTAAAAGATAATGGCATCTTGTAAAATCTCTTCCTGAGCTAGTTCATAAAAGACTCAAGCTATGACTGAACATGCAGAACGAATAGCAGTGGCCCTGTTTTCCTAATGAGAACAGGACAACACCTCCTGCCATGCTGTCTGAGAAAAAACATTGCAGTTTCAAAAACTGCACCCAGAGGAACAATTTTTTTTTCATCAAAAGGGAAAAGGAAGACGTCTTAGACCAAAGGAGTGTAGGGAGAGGCAGGAGACCTTAAACCTGAGCAGACACGCTAGAAAGAAAAAGAATATCTTTTCCTATCTCCCCAGATGAAGAGGAAATTCCGCTTTAATATAGATAATAAAATTCATCAAGCCAGCAGCCTCAGAGTAAGATGCCAGAAGGGCTTTTGACTCCAATGTTAAAGATTCAAGGGTGACTCACTGTTGTCTGTCTGCAGGACTGTGACGGAAGAGGTGTTGAGAGGACAGTGACAATTTCTGAGGAGTCACATTCCTAATTTTAAGGTATTTACTTCTTTTGAAAAATTTTATTCTGATAGTATGACTGGCTTTCCTGATTACTTATTCACTTTGTTACTTTTAATAAAGGGCATTTTTAAGCTAAAAGACATAGAAATGACTACAGGTCTCTCAATCATGTTCTGTCCTGTCAGCAGATGATGTGTGTGAATGCCAGTATGATTTAGTGATGCCATGAAAGAAAAATCAAAGACATATTTACACTAAGCAACCATCAGTCACGTATAAGGGGTTACTACCCAGAATCTCAGAAAAAAAAGAGTTTGAACCCTGAGATATGACTATGCGATGGTGATGACATAACCAACATGTAGGGATGTTTCTCTGGTAAGTCAACAAACTCCTTAAGGGGAAACTATCCTAAAATGTTGCAAAGTGACATTCATAAAACTACCCCTGCTCCGTGTCATCTTCTGCTCTTTGTTATGCCCTTGCATTGTAAAATTATGTAATACCCTGGACACCTACCAAACCCCAGGATCTACTACCCCCTAAGACTAGCAAAACACTTCCCAATGTGTTATTTTCTTCCACTATCACAACAGTCCTTCAAACTGACTGTATTTGTATCAGTCAGGGTTTTCCGGAGCAACAGAACTAATTGTGATGGCTAGCAAATTCAAATTTCACAGGCCAGGCTGGCAGGCTGAAGCCCCAGGGAGCAGTCAGTGGTGCAGCTTGAACCTGAAGGCAGTCAGAAGGCAGAATTCCCTTCCCCTTAGATGACTTGAGTCTTTTTTCTCTTCTTTCAAATGATTGTATGGAGACCCACCCACACTATGGATAGTAATCTGCTTTACTCAAAGTCTATTGATTTAAATATTAATCTCATATAAAAATACCTTCATAGAAACATTTAAAATAAAATGTGACCAAATATCTGGGTACCTTAGCCCGGCCAAGGTGACACATAAAATTACACCACACTGACCTTCCCAAAATAAGATGCTTAGGGAGAATCTTTTCTGTGTTCCTCTAGAACAGAGAATGGTAAGGATTATATCCATTTTATTTTAGGTCCTCCTCTTCTCTTCTAGCAGCAATTTTTAATGCTACCAGACTTCTATAAATGTCAAAAACACTAACAGGGAAAAAAAAACCCAAAACTGTAATCACCAAGGTAAAAACTGGAATCCAGGCTCAATTAATGATACTGCCAAGTATGACGTGACCATCAAATGTACATTGATGACATAATTAATTAAAATATAATTTAACAACAAAATATGACTTTAAAGATAATCATGCACTAATATATAATACTGTACATCAATTATACTTCAACAAAATTTAATAAATTTTAAAAATATACTATCTTATGATAAGTTCCTAGAGACATAACTGATTTTTCAAATTTCATCAAATTTTACTAATATGATCTACAATGTAGATTAGTGTTAGACATACAATATATCATTTGGAAGAAAAAGTCCTTTAAGTTATAATTTCACTAACTTTTATTAGTCTGCAAACCTTGAAGTATCAGAGACAATAATCAAAATCTCCGGCACCTGGACAGGTAATCGTTTGATTACTTTTTCCAGTTATTTGCTTTACTCTGGGTACAAAATGCAAAAAGCAATGAATGAATGATCATTAGGTACTCCTAGACCATGGTAGTCTAAGGACATGTTGCTCCTCAAGAAAGTCTTCTTCCTCCTCATCCATGCTGCTTTCAGAAAGTGTCAGCGAGGACTGAATTTCGGTATCTTTTTCAGAAGAGCTGGAAATATATTAAAAGATCAATATGCAATATACAGAACATGGTTTCAACTCTTCATCAATACTACACCGCTGAAGTCACTGGAGGCAGGCAGATGTGCGGGCGCTGTCTCAGACTGCGACCATAATTTTCAGCGTGCCCAATATAGCAAGCCTCCTGTTAAAGAGCATTCTCACCATTCTCCCTCTCCCCCGCAAAAAAACCACAGCGAAAGCAAGGAAGGAAGATGTTACGGTCTCTGGTTGTGTGCTTCACTGAAGGTTCAGAAGGTACTTCAGAGACTTGCAGAGCCTCAGGGTCATCATTAAGAACATTTATCATCACACTGGCTGCTTCACAGGATCTCAGTGAATAGACTGCCAGGTAAATCAGCTCTTTTGTGTACGGTAAATTAGGACTATGTGGATAGTGAGTCAAGATATGCCAAAATCAAAGTTAATGACAGCAGTTAATTATTTTATTTTGTTGCATGCTGTGGTGGAGAGGGACTCGTGGAGGCTCTAGTGCATAGCTGTGTGAGGTCTGGGGAAAGAGGTGGTATCGGGGAACAGAGAGGAGGCTGCATAGTTCAGGTATTTCAGTCCCAGTCATCCAGAATTTCAGCTTGTGTTTGCTACTAAATAATACAAAATACTTCACTCTGTGATGGATGTAACTCTTCTCGGGATCATACGCCCAACACAGGCTAGATCAGCATTTCCTAAACTCTTGTCTGTGGACCAGTTCAGATCTAACTGTGACTTTAAAAGTTTTCACTGGTTTAAGAAGAGAAGAGAAAAGGACAAAGTAATAACTATTTCATGAAATTTTTAATTTTGAAGAACCATTCTTCATTCTATTAGTATGTTCCCCATCTATCTTTAGTACTAAATATTCTTTCTTTCATGAAATGACAGTGAGAGTATGTGGTTGGTTTAGTTACTTTGTTCTTAATGACTTTTTAGGGAAAAATAGCAAATTTATATTGATCCCTTTTTAAAAAAATGTAAGTAGTGTTAGAAATGCAAAGATCCTAGGACCACAGCTAAATGGTTTCCTCCTTCAGAAAGACAGAGTCATGGACTCAATTCCCTTTTACTTCAGTATTAGACTTGAGCCAATCAAAGGAATTTACAATTCAAGGGACTTTTGTTTTACATTTATTTTAGTTTTTTTAAGGATCCCTTCTTCTTTTTCAAGGAATTCCAGTATGTCAATAATAGACCAACACGATAGACTGCTTTTCTGAAGCAATTATTAGTGTACCCCACGTTCCTTATAAACTGATCACCATCTCTAAATGTTCTTATCTCATGTAAGGAAAAAATGAAATTATACAAATTAAAATACGCTATTATTAACAATCTCAACTTAATATCAAGAAGTAAACTTCTCAATATTCTATTCTAAAAACTTTATTCATGTTGAGGAAGAGTCTATTAATGCAAAGTATTGAAAGTTAGTAAGTTAATGAATGAAAGTTAAACAATTGTTTTCCAATGTAAGAAGAAATGCCAAAGGATTATTATATTTCAAATGTCTTTTCATTTTTCTGACACACATTGTGCAGAAGAGAATTATCTCTTTACATTAAAGTAACATTGTCATAAGCTTTTTACTAAATCCCGGTAAGAGGTCAGCAAAGGACCTAAACATTTTGCAAAGAATGGCCACAGGAAATACACACATGAGGACAGTCTCTCTTTATGTAGTAAAGATAACTAGTTGAGGCTTGTCAAAAATTTTACTATGCGCTATCTTTACATATAAGCTGCAGATTTAACCTACCTCTGTTCCCCAACTCCCCAGGGGCCCCTTGCACGCGAGGTCTTAAGGAAATCTGGGGTACTCTGACTTATATTCAGCAAATGGTTGTTGAAGGCCGGTAACTCTTCTGAGGTCAGGCTGTAAAGTTTTTCTGAAGGATCTGAAATATTTTATTTCACGCATTGTCAACACAAAGGTTCAAGAAACAAATGCACAGCATGTGGTGCTGAACGTTTACCCAGAGTAAACTGCAAGCAGTACAGAGACGGTCAGCACAGATTTTCAATTGTCTCAATTTTCTATTGTCTCTGGGGTGGGCAGAATGTGAGGCAAATTTGATTACAAATTAGGGCATGGGTATCAAATCACTTTAATCACATTTTTTTTTTAGCAAATTCCCCAATTTTTTCAGCTTTATCGAGGTATAATTGGCACACAACTTTGTGTAAGTTTATGGTGTTCAATGTGTTGATTAGAAACATTTATTGATTGTAAAATGACTACCACCATAGTCTTAGTTAACACCTACATCATGCCACATAACTACCATTTCTTTTTTGTGGTGAGAACATTTAAGATCTTTTCTCTTGGCAACTTTCAAGTATATAACAGAGGATCACTAACTATAATCACCGTGTGCTATATCTTAGATCCCAGAATGTATTCATCTTGTAACTGGACATTTGTACCCTTTAACTAACATCTCCCCGTCTCTCCCCATCCCCCCTCCCCACAACTCCTAGTAACCACCACTTTTCTCTATTTCTATTATTTGGACTTTTTTAGACTTCACATAAAAGTGATATTTGTACAGCATTTGTGGAGTATAGTATAGACAACATCTGTCTCCCTCAATCAGGCCTGTTTTGCCTAGCCATTCTGATTTTAAGTAGACATTATACTTAGGTGTCAAATGCCCTGAAAATTCGCGGAATTCCAAAGAAAATCAAGTGGTCCTCTTTAAAGCTACAATAACTTTTCTGAATGTTAAACACTTTATTATATCTTTTTGAGTTTGAAGAATAAAAGGTTTGCCCCCACATAGTCTGAGGCAAAGGTAAGTCTTAGCAAAGCTGCCCTTTCTTTTTAAATTCCTTGCTTTGTTTGTGTAGATAATGACCATGTGTGTGTGAAAGGGGAGAAGCCTTAAATCTTTTTCCTTTTCATGAAGCGGGCCCGTTGATTCAGCCTGGGTGAGGACAAATGGTGTGAGTTAAAAAAGCAAATGTATAAACAAACACTTCTTTATGTGAACTACCAAAAGGTACAGAAGTAAACAGGATTACTATGCTAGACAGGGCACAATGCCTTCTTTTTGTCATTGATAACATTGTAAGGGCCATCTCACATAGATGAGGTTATGCTCTGGTGACTTTTAAAACTGCTGAAATTACTGGGTGCTAGTCTTCCCTTCACTCTTATGAAGATGCTAAGATCAGAAGGGCCAAACACCAAACTACATGTATTATACACTTAATTGAAGATAATTTTTTTTGGTGGTTAGTATTAGCTAGAAGTTTTGGAGCAGAGATTCCCTTACAGAAAATAACTTAGATTATTCCTGCTGCAAGATAGACAGACTTCAATATACTTAGGACTGGAAGTGGCTTCTACATTATGATACATGGAGAAATTCAGCAGGCTGAGGGATAAGGCTTCTGCTCCCACCACCCCAAAGCCATCAGGACAGCGTTCCTTGGTCTTGTTTATGCCTGGGAACTCTATATAAGATTAATTTGAAGAAAAACAAAAGATTCCTTGCCTAATTCTTTTGTCCCATCCCTACCTGTTGGAGATTAGGAAATTGAGGGCCCACAGGGATTGGTAACTTGTCCAAAGTCACACAACCACATAGCAGAGGAAATGGAACTCAGTCTAAGTTCCTTTAGCTCACCAATATCATAAATAACTATGTTCCAGAATCTAATTCTTTAGCATTCAGCTATTATCTTCTGTCCTATTTTCCCACAAGATGAAGACAGCTGTGCAAGGTCCCTTGATACGCCCTAACGATAAGGAATGTTACCCATGGGAGAGCAGTCAATTCAGGATTTAGAACTGGTAGACCTGCAGCGCTGAAACCCAGTGGTGAGGCTTAGATCTAAAGAATCCCACCAGGAGAGGCATTCGAGTCCTAACTGTACAAGCACAGAGATAATACAGATTGTGCAAATAAAATAGGAGGGGACTATTTTTGTTTAATTATTCATTCCCAAAATTACATTTCAGAATATCTTGTGAAATTAAGAGGGGTAAATTTGACATCAGAGAAAAATAAAACTGCTTACAAAAACTCTACCGCAGGTTAGTGTTAAGCCTAAGAGGTCAGCTGTACAAAAACCTACGTCTTCTGATTGTTCTCATACAGGACCAGGGAAGAGTGCACTGGTGTTTACAATGGAGATTTTACTTTAGAACTGTCAAGTCAGCAGATTGTGGAGAAATGGATTGAAGTTAAATCTTTTCTGTCCCGAGGGTAAGAGAGTATGTTCTCTGATCATTGAAGTATCTCTTAAATGCAAGAATAAAGAAGGGCAAAGAGGGAAAATTGACTAAATATAAAGTTCTAGGGTGTATTTCTAAAACTTAAGTCATTGAAAACTCTTACAGAAGACTTTATTCTACTGGGAAATAAACACTTATATGAATAAAAGAAATAAAGAAGAAAGGAAAGACCAAAGAAACAGGTTAAAAACTTCAAAGAATGGAAACAAAGCAGACAGGCTATTTCCCAATAAGGAACCCACTGCCAACAGAAATGAGAAAACTTCTAAAAGACTAGATACAGCCACAAATGACATCCCAGTGCTCGGGAGGCGTGACAACCAGGACACTCGCCCTGTAACCTGTGAGCCCACATCTAGCCCGTCAGCCTCTTCCCCTCCTCCACTGTCTTGTCTTGTTTATCCGCCATACCTCCCCCCCTTTGCTTTCACTCTGCCCACACCCTTTTCCTCTCAAGCGATCACAACAGAGATTTGAAGTAAGGGTTTCAAATGATTTAAGTGGCACTATGGTCTGGTGATAAAACAAAGGGATGTGAGGCAGACTTGCCTGGGTTTGTGCCTGGGCGCTTCTGGGCCCCCAGGGGAGACCCTGGGCAATTACCGCCTCACCCAGGGCTTCAGTTACTGTATCCAATACGGGGAGATTAAAAGTAGCACCTGCCACATCTACCCACAGAGTAGCTATGAAGATCAAATGGAGCAACGTTACATATGAGAACAAACAGTGATTATTAGTGCTCATTGAGCGGTTTCCTATTCCTTAATCAGAATTTTTACTATGTTGATTTTCACTCGTATGTAGCACTCAATGCTTTTCTGAAATTCAAAGGTTCCCTACGGCAAAAAGATGGTCATTCTAGCCTATCTTAACCTGACTGTCTTCACAAGGGTTATCTAGTTAATTACCTATCTATAAAGCCTTATTAGCTCTTTTATAGATTAGTATCTTACTTGATGGTCAACCTATACGAACAGAGGCTCTGGTTACTCTGAAAGCCACTGCCTCACTATTTTGTTTCACAGATGGCATCTGGCTACACCTGCTATTATCAAGTACATTTTATTCTTTCTTGTTTAAGAAGAGGCATTTTCCTCTCTTTAATTCCTTGGCTCAATTAACTACCCATAGGCTCACACAAACATAGGATTGGGAATTTAACATGGGAATTTAAGGACCACAAAGACTCTAAACCACAAATCAGAATGAGTTTGAAATAAATGAATCATTTTTAACTATTGAAAATGTGAACGCTTTACAGTGTATTACTGCTAATACTTCCTCATTATTCATACGTTCTATATTTCCTAATGATTTAGGCTATAACAATATCCAAAAACTGACCAAATGCCTTGATAAGTAAATTATACTGATATGTTGAGCTCATTAAAGAAGTGACTACAGTGTTACTTACAAAGATATCTGTGGAGAGAATAATAATACGTCATAAACTATAGCTAACTGTAATCTTCAAAGTGGCCCAGAAGAAAACATAGTTTTAGAATGGAAACAACTTTTAAATGTCTTTGACTAAAAATTGGACTTACCAAGGGCACCTTACCTTACTGTATGTCAAAAGCACCACCCATTGGTTTCTTACATAATTTAGTTGTTTTCAGGACTATGTGCTAGGCACTTAACTGTCAAAATGCATGTGTGTGTGTGCACATGTGTGTGGAGAAAGAAGTAATTTTTTATAAATATAGTATTTAATATGTACTTGAAATAAATCATTGAACAATTTTATGATAGGGTCTATCAGTATCTTCATCTTTCATACATGGGACCTGATGCATTAGAAAGTGATTTCTCAACATTACTAACTATTGGAGAAATACAGATCAAATCTACAATGAGGTATTGCCTCACACAGGTCACAATGGCCTCATTCAAGAGTCCCCAGCTGATAAATGCTGGCGAGGGTGTGGAGAAAAGGGAGCCCTCCTACACTGTTGGTGGGAATGTGGTTTGGTGCAGCCACTATGGGGAACAGTATGGAGATTCCTTAAAAAAAGACTTACCACATGATGCAGCAGTCCCACTCCTGGGCTTATATCTGGAGGAGATTCTAATTTGAAAAGACACATGCACCCCAATGTTCATAGCAACACTATTTACAATAGCCAAGACATGGAAACAACCTAAATGTCCATCGACAGATGACTGGATAAACATGTGGCATATATATATATATTTGCACACACACCATGGAACACTACTAGGCCATAAAAAAGAATAAAATAATTCTATTTGCAGCAACATGTGCAGACCTGGAGATTGTCATACTAAGTGAAGTAAGCCAGAGAGAAAAGAAAAATACCATATGATATCACTTATATGTGCAATCTGAAAAAACAAGACAACTTTTTTTATAAAACAAGACCAGACTCACAGACATAGTAAAAGAACTTGTGGTTACCAGGGAGAATGGGATGGGGTGGGGAGCAGGGGCTAGAGGGATAAATTGGAAGTTTGGGATTTGCAGATACTAATAAACATAAAATAGATAAATAGCAAGGTCCCGCTGTATAGCACAGGGAACTATGTTCAATACCTTGTAATAGCCTATAATGAAAAACAACATGAAAAAGAATATATGTATGTATAACTGAATCACTGTACTTGCTGTATACCAGAAATTAACACAACATTGTAAACTGACTATACTTCAACTGAAAAAAAAAAGGAAAAGAAAATAACTTGCCCAGTGGCACAAAGCTAGGAATTGGTGGTTCCAAGTATCAAAGCCAGACCCCCGGCCCCAGAACCTGGCTCTTAACCACCCTGCTTTGCTTGTCTCCTGATTCAGCGGAAAGCTGTGTCTGCAGCCTGCATAAGCAACGTCCCCGACTCCCAACAGCCCTGCCTACTTCTGAAACGGCTAATGTCAGCTTCAGTAATTGCAATCAAAGGAGAAAAACTTCACTCAATGCAGTTATTTTGTGTCTTTTCTTCTCCAGGCTCCTTGGCAAGGTGGCTGTTTTCCTGGAACTTAGAGGAAGTGGGTGTATCCTAGAGCTAGCAGAACACAAGTCAGAAGGTTTGCTTCTCACAGAAAGGCAGCTTTCACAGGGATATAAGCCCATTTACATTTGTATAGGAGTCCAATTGTGTAGCTGTGTCTGTGTGAGACCAGACCTTCTGAAGGGTTTTGCTAGAATGCACAGTGAGTAGTGACATGTGGGTGGAATTTTTCTGCCCACTGACACTGAACAGAACACAAAGGCCTGTGCAGAATCAGTGAATTCTCTAGAACAGGGCCTGATTGCGCCACAGCACCTGTCACCTCTCTGACTGTAGGACGATTCAGCCGACGTGCGGTCCTCTTCCTTCCTCAGCTCCAGGTGAGTGTCTCCGAAGCTGTGCGCTCATCCAAAGCCAAGTTTCCCAAAGAGAAAGAGTGGTTCCTGGGTCGGGCGTGTGTATGTAACTGCATTCTGCTCCTGGACCACTGGAAAAGCCCTGGCGGCTCACAGGTGACATGGTGTGTGCTTCCTTGTGTATGTGGAAAGTTATGTATTCTAGTGAAAATACTGGTGTTGGTGGGTGAAGAAATAAGCAACACAGGGAAAAAGACTAGCATGTAAGAACAAATCCGATAAAGGAAATGGAAAAGCTGAGAGGTTAGAAGCAAAAAAAGACTACTGTTTGTACTGTTATTTCATTTGTAAATAATGGAACTTATCAATTTATCAAAATAAAAAAATCTCCTGATTAAAAATTGTATAATTATCCTTTTGATCCAGTTCAGACCTGACGTGCTTCATTTTAGCACTGGCTTTTAATGTGAGAATGACCTCCAAGGATATTTACATTTGATTTTTACTAATGCAGAGCAAGGTGAATGAATGATGAGTGATAGGTAAAGATGGATCACAGTCTCTCCTTCCCCAACTCCTAACGAAATGAATTGAAAAAGAAGGAAAATAGAAATAAAATAAAATCATAAAAGAAACCAAAGAAAGGGGTACAAGTTCAAATAATAAACTTTGACAAGGGACAACCAAAGGAATAAATGTAAGACTCATGGAGGTGTAGCTGGGGGCTACTGCTGTCCACTCCCCACCCTCCACCCCCATCATCCCTGCCCAATATGCACACAAACTAGTAATACGAAAAGGAGAATCATCTAAAGTGCTGACAAGTCTCACCAATCACACCAATTTGGAGAAAAGTGGGTGAAGGGGAAGGAGAAATCATTTAAAATATTTTTAAGCCTTAAATATCTACTATAAGATCGTAGCAGAGGCAAAAAAATTGCAAACCCAAGGACACCCCCCAGGGACAGAACAAACTTGAAATCAGGTCCAATGAAGTTTGGCATTAATAAAATCCAGAAAAAGACAAGAGAACCCAGATCTTCCCACAGAGGAGGCTGAGCTCCCCAGTCCTTCGTCCGTCCTCCTTGTGCCTTTGAGCCAGCAGGATACAGAAGAGTGCAGGAGCCGACCCACAGATAGAGGGCGGGTGCATCTCAGCACGGGTGCAGAGCATTTCAGGGAGAACGCAGTCTCGCTGTATCAGAAGAGACAGAGGATATGAGCAGAGCCACCCACAACACATGTGAGCGAGTAAGATACAAATAAATGACAGCAGCTAGTTATATGTGATCAACTGGAGCCCAAGAATCCACAGCACACAGAGAATGAGTAAATGAAGGACCAATCTGCTAGACAGCAGGTCAAGACCACAAGAAAATTCCCCCATAAGTCCTCTGGCTACAAAAGAAATAATGAAAATGACATTTTTAAAAAGAATAAAACTAATCTCAGAGATCAAACAACAACATGTCAGACTTCAAAAAGGAAAAAAACAATGGCCATCTGTTCCTGAATTGGATCTTGTACCAGAAAACACCACCAAAAAAAACGAAGCTATAATTAACATCATTGAGACAATTTTAAAAAATTACATATGCACTGTGGATTAGGGAATTACAATGTATTCATGTTAAATTTGCTGATTTTGATCATTGTACTGTGGTTATATAAGAGAATGTTATTTGTGGGAAATACACACTGAAGTATTTTTTTTAGTAAAAGGTCATGATGTTTATAACTTCCTCTCACGTGGTTCAGAAAAAAGAGTCGCATTTGTGTGTGTGTGTGTACGCATATGCAAATGGGACAAAAGATAAACAGGTAGTGAACTGGGTGAAGTGTATATGGGAGTTCCTTGTACTATTCTTGCAGTCTTGAAAATTTTCTGTAAGTCTGAAATGGTATCAGAGTAGCAATTACCCAAAAAGGTCAAAGCAATACCTGTAAAGAGCTAATTTATTAAGTCAATCAATAAAGAATGAACTATAACCAACCGAAAACTGAAATTCTGGCATAGAAGACAAACAAGATGATCCCAGTAATGCAAAGGAAAATAAAAACTGGCTAAAGCAGTTGAAGAAAATGTTAGTTAATCTGTTGCACAAAGAAGATCCAACAAATCGAACAGAAAAGCAATCCAAAAATACAACAGCAGAAAATTTCTCTGATAATAAAGAGGGATTTATGTGCTTTGAGAAATGCTGAATTACTGACATTGAAGCACAATCCGTTACTGAATTTCAAAGATTAAGAAAAAAATTCTTCAGACATCCAGTCAGGAAAGAAGCCTGTCACATGCAAGAGAAAGGATAAAGTGAAAAATCAAAGAGACCTCAGATTACTTCACAACAGAATTCAGACCCAGGAGACTATAAATCAGTGTGTACAGGGTTTAAGAGAAAAATGACCCAAGGAAATTACCTGCAGTCAATTTGCCATTCAAATACAAAGGTAGCCAGCATTCTCAAACATGACAGGACTCAAGTAATAGAGCTACCATGAGATCTAGCTGGGGGGGGGGGTTACTATTTGACAATTAAATTCAACCAAAGAAAAGTTAAATGGAAAAACTGCACCAAAGGACTAAGTAGCATCATATGCAAGGACAGAAGATGGTGGAGAAATGTCTAAGTGCAGAGGGGAAAAAAAAAGTGAGTCACTAAATTAATCTAGCTAGCTTGCCAACAGACTGTAAAGATGAAACACAGACATTCTCAAGACTGGCACAATCAAAACTTCCAGAAATGAATCAAAATAAAAGGCTCAACATTGAGAAGTCTTAGTAGACATGCAGAATCTGGGGCCCACCTCGGCATACTGAATCACAACCTGCATTTTAACCTCTGGGGGTATCGTGTACTCATTGAAACTTGAGAAACACTGCTTCAAAAGACCTAACAGCTCAATTCTCTGACAAGTGTGTTGGGTATCATCTTTCACAAAGCTACAGATATTAGCAACTCAGTGAGTCTGTAGAAAGGAGAAAAAAAAATTTTTTTTCTGTCCACGTGAAGGTCCTTGAGCCACAACTTAACTGTGTGTTATTGAGCTAAGGGGACTATCTCTGGTGTGGTTAGGCATCCACACATTTTATAATATTTTCAGGGTGGCATTGGGAGCATAGTCAAGAAAACAGATACAAAAGTCGATGGTTAAAAGAGGAAAAGGGAAAAGCTTTCTTGGACTGTGATATAAAGAATCAGGTGGAAAGCAGGGTCAATATTGTCTACAATGGAAAAAAATATCATTACCTGAAAGATTTCTCAGCACATTTAATTCCTTTTCCAAACTGTCTAAGGTTTGTTGATCAGCAACGTCGTCTAAGAAAGGCTCATTGTGGTCAGTATCATCAATATGCTCAATTTCTGAAATTTCAGAAACAGCTCTGGATAGCGATGGAGCAGCTGCACTTCTTGACCGGGGATAAGAGGAAAGGTAGCTGGAACTTCTTTTCACAGAGTTGGAAAGTGGGACATTTGCTGTTGAAGGTCTCTGTGATATCTGGCCTAAAATTAAAAAATAAAAAAAAAAATTTAATAAATGGTTCTTGAAAGTCTGAATGAGTGCTTAAAGATACCAAATACCAGCCCCCTCAACTTAGAACAGTTAAATTCATGCAACAGAGTTTATGAGAAAATGCATTTTAGATTATTATCCATTCCAGTTTATCCCAATTTCTTAATCCCAAATTACTTTCTCTATGTCATAAAGAAAAACTTCTGGGTTAATCTTCCCTAGTTTTTTCTACATTCAGAAAAGGGCAAGCTAAATTTAATATTAACTAAAGCACAACATCTGTAAACCCAGTCAACTTCAGAACAATTCAACACCCCAATCTTATCACCTATTTCATAGCCAATCATTGTGCCATGTTTCTGAAATTCTAGGATAATACCACACTGTGCCTTGTGAGAGAAAATAACCCATAGGATAAATACAGTACCACTTCCTAGGGAACCGATTTTATTTGATGGCATGTAACATTCTTCTGTTAAAACAGATATGGAGACAAAATAGACCAGTATGAAAAATCTTTTTTAAAAAACACAAGTTTTAAAGAAGTTGAGAGCATATCTCTAATTTTCTTAAATATGAGTTCACTCTCAGCTGCTTTATAGGGCACTTCAGTGGAAAAGTTTCAGAAGCACAGACCTAAGTCAGGTTATTACTCTGTTCCACTAGGGCAGTCACCACTTTGTCTTGACCTATTTCAAAGGTTGATTTAATTGATTTCTTCTATATGTGTGTTTCTTTCATAGTAGGAAAAAAAATCCCCTCAAATCTTACACTAACAGAACATAACTATACATATTATGTCATTTGGTATCACTCACAAGATTAAAGGCCAAAGGAATATTCAAGGTACAAATTTAGAAATTCATCGTGCAAGTATAGCTTTAATATATATATATATATATATATAAAAAATATATATATTTTATATATATATATATTAAATATAAATAGTTTATAAGATAACCTTGAATTCCTGCAATATAAATTGGCTTTGTGTAAAATACTGAATTCTTTAAAGAAGTGCTATTGTCATTATCATAAAAATCATGATTTGACTGAAAACATGCCATCTAATATTATGCCCACTCTATTGACTCAAAGGAAAATATAAAATTCAGACGGGTGACTACAGGCATTTGTCATGTATTAGACAGTTAATGATTATTGAGTTTGTCTTTTTTTTTTAAACTTAAAAGACCTACTTTGAAGGTAGCTAGTACCCTAAAAAGAATCTTAATGCAATATGTAATTATTTAAGCAATTAAAACTGACTAAGGTAAGTCCCAAAGGGCACCACGTTTAATGAACATTTCAGAAATCAATTTTGAAAACAATTTTTGTTGGAATGAAATTGTGAATAAATTAAAATAAGATTCTGACCTTTTTGCATCTATGTGCAGTCAGAGACAGTTCTAAAGAAAAACAACTGACAAAGATGTGCCTGTGTTTTTTTTTAATTACTGTAAATATCCCTAAGACTTATTTTAATGACTAGAATTTGGAAATAGTTTCCTCCTTAACCCGTAATATGTAAGGGATCAATATTTTATTTATATCTGCCATTCTCAACAGTGAGGCAGTAGAAGCATAACAGAAGTACAGGGCAGTGAGTGTGACAGCAGTTCAGCTGTATAAGTAGAAACTCCTAAACCTATGGAGAAAACCACACCCTTCTACCTGCATTACGTACGTCTCAGACAAGTAAAATTTAAAGGAATTTAGAACTCGTTAAAGTAAAACAAACAAACGAAACATGTTATTAGGAAGAACTGGACCTCTGCCAACACAGGTAAATACGAGGTGAGAAACATTTAACACAATATAGATGCCCTTCAGAAAATTCAGGGGAGTACAAACGCTGGCTGAACTCTTGTAACAACAGCCGGTTGCCACAGTACTAATTGATCCCGACTGAGAAAAAAAGTGCACTGGGGGTGGGTCAGACTTATGATTAGCACACAGCAGAGTGACAGACCATCTTTCCTACTGGAAATATACTCAAACTGTAATTTAAGTCCTTAAAACACAGAAAGAGAGGCTTCAATTTGGTCCTTGGTTTTACTTATTTTGTTCATTTATGTGAGTAAGTCATTTCCTCTAACGTGTCCCAGTATAAGCTTATTAACAGTATTGCTAGGGTTAAGATTTGAGACATAGTTAAGATGGGCAGTAATAAAAAATGCCACGACTAAAGGGATCATTCCATAATTTTTTTTTTAATTCCAGTTTGTAGATTATAAACAGAAGAAACTCCTTTTGGAGTAACTTATACCATCGCAGGCAATGTAAATAAAATTTCCACATATGCTTCCGAACTCTTAGAGAACACATTTTTTAATGTATAAATTCTCAGTAATTTACACAGTGGAGGAAGACTGTCAAAAGAGAAAACTGTTCTGCAATCTTTATTCAGGGAAAAAACATTGAGTCCTTTGATCAGAAATGTCACTGAAACACTACGCAAGAAACATGTTGCTCTGCTTGTGTTTCATCCAATTCTAATGTTTTATTTAGAACAGTAATAACAATTATTGTATTAAAGACTACTCATATTTTTTATATCTTTATCTGCATTCTTATGCCCATTAATATAACCCAAAGCACTCTTCTACGCTATATCCCCAATATTTGGCTGGCCTTACTAGTAATCAGAGCACATATTCTTGAGCTAATACCAAGGACAATTCCTTTTCTTATATTTATAGTGTAACTGTTATCAGTGTTAATCTATAATTTTCTCAGATTACAGAGATAAGAAATTGGGGTGGAGGAGCAGTAGATTTTGCAGCGAGGGGAGAATCAACGGACTTGATGCTAAACACACATGTATTTCATAGCTATCATGTTTTCCACTCACAAACTTAAAAATCTTATAGAAATATATCCTGGCATTAGTTCAGAATATAAGATTTCTATTAACTTGTGGCATAACCAGGAAAATTTAATTTTTATTTCGGGCTACTACCTCTGTCCAGAAAATCATCTCCCTCCACCTCTGACTGGTCTTAATAATTCTTTAAGATCTGGCTGAAATATCACCTAGTCTTTAACAGCTTGAATATCTACATGTTTCAATGGCAAAGCAATTATTTTATCATCTCCATTCCTAAAAGACTGCACGTGCAACTCCCTGTGTTACAACTGATCATGTGTACTATTATTGTCTATCAGGTTCCAGAAGTTTGTTACTCACAGTCCTTTCATAAGACTTTTATTACATATGGTGTAATTTATGTATCTACATGTCTATACAGCAGTTTTCTCAAAGGATGATTTTTAAACTATCTACACGAGCATAACGTGGAATTGTTGATAAAATAAATGCAAATTCCTGGACCTTATCTCAGCCTTAATGGATCAGAATCTCTAAGAGTGAGGCTGAGAAATCCACATTGCAGCAGGCTTCCCAGTTGATTATATTCACACAGACATTCCAGAAGCCTCTGAACTAAACTCAAGTTCCCGGGCTTCAGGGAAGATGGCTTATTTTATTATCACCAGTCCCTGGCCTCTAGTAGGTGCTCCTATAATATTTTTTATAGTTTTTTATAGTAAATTATTGACTTTAACTGATCACTCCAAATCAATACTTATAGGTGTTTGACTACTTACCTATAAAGATTTGTTTTAGTAACAAATTTCTCATAGCGTGCATGTGAATTTTTTGTCAATACACAGTGACTTAAAACAGTTCCTTTGACTGCCTCAGAAGAAAGCAACCAGAATTTTTAAAGCTGCCCTAGACTTTGATGTGAGAATAAGTATCTAATTACAGAGCCAAAAAACATTTACCATAAATGAATGGATTTTCTACTGAAAAAAAAAAACCAAAGTTTTACATCTGACAGATTCTCAACATAAATGCATATAGAGAGAATCTAATAGAAGCTAGCCAAGTAGTTTTAATCACAGGATTTAGGGCAAGAGAGACATGTAAATCTTACATATTTGGACAAATCATCTGTAATTAAATTTCTGGCTTGAAGATGGCTTTCAGACAAAGGCAAATAGTCCCCTTTGTCAAGTGTTTCTCCTAAACAGTGAGTTCCTGAAGATCAGAGGACATGACATACGGCCCAGGGCCCAGCATGGGGTCAACGTACTGAACACATTTGTGTTGAATTGCCTTAATTCATCAGTCACCTACTGCAACTTCGTATGGGATTCAGCACAAAGCAAGCCTACTTTAGCAGGTATTTTAGGATAACAATAATGATCTGACAATACTACTGATGTTAATGATGTCACAGTTTTCTGCACACACTCACTAGGATAATATTGCAATGAACATTCAACACGTCAAACAAGCTATCCTATAGAAAATCTTGCAATTATTCTGGTTAAAGAATAGAGTTAATGAACTGAAATCAAGATCCCAGGGTCAACACACTAAGCGTTAGGTTTAGAGCAGGTGTGTCTTAACCATAGCAGCGAGTAGCAATCATATGGTTGTATTCTAGCAGAATACAAATCGGGTAGAGGAGTGTGCCAAGCCTGGTGTAAACACACTGTTTCCTGAAGGTGTAGTGAAACTGAGTATGATTTTATAAGGATTGTTTAAAATATATGCCATATCCTGAGCTACATTTTAAAAATATTGTTCCCTAACACATTGTTAGAGAAAATAACTCAGACTGTAATTCATGTTTTTGAGAAGAATAATGACTACTCTTGTTTTTTGCTTTTGGAAGAAAAGTCCTGGACAGTTTAAATGAGTAAGTTTAAATTATGTAACAGCAAAAAATAATTGTCAGTTGCCTAGTAAACTGCTGAGAGACAAACTAATAGACAAGGTGAGCCCACAATATGCCACTGCAGCCTAACAGCCAATCTTACCCATCCTCTGCTGTGCTCCACTTGGCGCCAGGTTCCAGGCACTCCTCGGAACACCCAAGGCAACTTCATTGTCAGCATATGCACTTATGCTATAGTCTGGGATCCATTCTCTGTCTCCTGAAATGGAAAAAATAGCAAAATAATATAAAGTTTAAAAAGAGAAGAAATCCATGTTGTTGCTTTATTATATATATTGTCTTACTGGATAATATTTAGTTAAATAAAAAACATTTATAACAGTGAGGTATATATTAGGAAAGTGAGAATCTCATACAAAAATCTCGTAATTATGCAAAATCTCATAATTTAAAAAAAGGGAAAAAATTCTAAATTGCAAAGATACTGCACACACACAGAAGCTTCAATAGAAACAAACATTTTTAAAAGTATATAGCAATATAACAAAATATAATGGTTTGAATGTGGATAAATACATTTGAATACATAGGAAATCTAAGAATATAGGGGCTGCCAAGACCTGGCTTTAAAAGGAAATTATGGCTAGTCTCAGAAATCTCACAGTTCCTAAGATTTAAGATTCTCTTTCAAGATGGCTTTTAAGGATTAGCATATAAATATGTTGATTAAGTGATTTTAAGCTTAAATTTTTATTAATTTATTAAGGACCACACTTCTAAAATCTAGGAATAATCTCTCTCAGTCTCATTATAGCTATGTTTTCTGATAGTAGCCTTAAATATAAACATATGGCAACTCACACAGGGTTAATAAATTTGACTAGAAAAGAAGAGAAAGATTCTATTTGTTGAACGGAATTGCCCAGTATTTCCTAAGATATTGACAGACTGTTTAAAAAAAGGTGTCAGAAAATTGTTAGCTTGGTCTACAGGCCATCCGATTTCATGTCTGAATTTACCTGCAATAGAAATCCTAGTACTGGAGTAGCTGCATTCTAAGCTTTGAGAAGGAGGTAAATTGAGTCTTTCATTTTTATCAAAAACAAAGAATTTTTCAAGTCCTTGATATTGTTCAGTTATAGGCTTATTTCTGAGGGCTATTTCTTGTAACAACTAGAAAACAAAATATTCAACAAAATTAAATTTATTTTATCTCATCAACACAAAGCGGCACATTCATTCACTGAGCACCTACTATGTTCTTGGCATGGATTCAGCCTACATCAAGTTTAGACTCCAGTTGTGGAGACATAAACAATAACACAACATTTATATAGAGTAAGTTCCAAAAAATATGTAAACCACAATTATAGTAGTTATCTGAAATTTGCCATCAAATCTAAGGAGGACAAATTCTGGAAGCAAATGAGTTTTCTTTCTCCTTTCTTATTTTCTTCCCTCAATGTCTTTGCACATAAATTACTCTGGAAAATGGAGTGTCTCTCATATGCTGTGTTTCTGAACTAGTGTTTTTGTCTATCCATGAAATCAATTCAGAGATGGAAAATCAATACGATGGAAACAAATCTGATCTGATTGTGGTCATAGAGAAAACTCATGTTAACAAACTACTCTTTGTAAAGAAAATAAACAAGTAGGAAACTGAGTTAAGAGTGAGCCAAGTGAAGCTTATATATAGCTAGAAACTAGCAGATCTAAATTTTGAATACAGATATGGCTGATTTGAAGTCTCAGCTTATTCCACCGCCCTATGAATTCACATTTTGATCTGTTTTCATCTTAGGGAAGAATATAAATGGGATTAAAAATACATGAGTTTAGTCGGAAATAGATTGGAGATTTAGTAGTGAGAACTCTAATGGGCTTCAAATATAATCAGGGTGGCTCTCAGGATTTAGCTGCTCCCTAATGGATCTAATTAATGCCCAGATGAAGCCTGTTTTAAGAGGGAAATCAACTCAAAGAAAATTATTATAATTCTGTTCAAATTTATAAATCACGTAAATGGTAAGTATTACAAAACCAAGCAAGTGCCCAAGAAAGCACTTCCTTCAAAGACAAGTCCAAGTCCACTCTACTCATGACACCGTCACTGGCTCTCTCAGACACTGACCGTCAATTCACAGGACACCTTCAGCTTCAGTGGGGATCATATTTGGATCAGACAATTGAAAAAATGGAAGGGTGTTTTAAAGCGTAGGTTGACAGAGAAGAACAATGAGAGTGAATTTATTTGTTTCTTCCCTAAACTCACAAAGTTAAACTTGGTAGTTTCAGAACCAAATCCAAGAGCCCCTGACTAGTTCATGTGCTTCCCAGCACCTAACCCTACCTCACTGCTGCTGCTCTACAACGTAGCGCTCAGTTCAATCGGGGGCTCCAGCTTTAGGAAGGACTCAGTTTCTGGAAACTGAAGTAGAAAATGAACCTACACTCCATTTGGAAGTCAGGTAATACCACTGCTAAAAAGTGCCTCTACTGCCTGTCCACTCTTGAATTTTCTACTGGAGAACAATAGATTTCTAAGTAGTTTTTGCTCAGAGAATGGCCTCTACTAGGGCAGGAGAACAGTAGAAGTTCATGTCTGGTAATTAGAGATGAAAAGAAAGTAGATTTTCACACTAAGTGTAAAGCACTGTGTTCTATGACATAATCATTTACCTTTTTTTTTAAACAATAGTATAAGGGATCAAAATGATTAGTAGTTTCTTTTAACATTTCCATTTTAATTATGAAATACTTTAAATATGTAGACATGTGCAATGCATAATGTAATTACCACACAATATCAGTAATTTTAAAGAACTGCTTCAGATATCTATATGAGGAAAATATATATTAGACCTTATAAATAGAACTAGTTGTAGTATTGCATTGAAGTTGACATACACTACTCCAATGCAGGTTTTTGACAATTATTTTATCTGAGTGTATCCATAAAAACTTTAAATTATCTTAAACGTTTCCAAAGTTGCTGTCAGACATATACTCTATGTATTCTTTTATATTACATTTTAACATCACATTTGGGGGATGTACCCGTGTTAATAAAAGTAGTTCTATTTCATTAATTTTAATTGCTACATTGCTTTCCATTATATGAATTACCACAGATTATTTATCTATGAGTTTTTGCCAAATATCTGTTACTAGGTTACAGAAAACCCAATCATGGCAGAGGTCAGGCAGGCTGACACCTGGTATAAAAGGACTGGGTCCACATGCTCAGGTGTCCTCTCCTATAACACAGCACAAAGCATGTTCAGGTGTCACCCAGCCCTCTGCATGATGTCCTGTGGAAACTGGGAAGTCAGAGTTCTTGTTTGTTTGTTTGTTCTGTTTTCAGAAATTCACTCTATGATCCATTGTTTTCTTCATTAGGGGAAGGGGGATGCTCAGCTGCAGTGGGGCATTATTTTGGGGAATCAATTATTTGCTAAATTGTGGGAATGTCTTTCTACAAAAGATTGGGATTTACTTTTGCCAGATACATCAGGGCACCAGTAGATAGGGATTAACATTTGTCTTAATTTTATTGGCTTGGAGAGTCCAAGCAAGAAATGTATATCACTCTAAACTGATGCTAGATGGAAGCTAGTGATTTCCATTTTTCAGAGAAGGTGTTTGTTGGCTTGGGCTAGATCCCCTGCAGAAATCAGTTTCCTTTCATGTTGTTGCACCTGTGAGGATGTCTCCTTGTTCCTTCAGTGACTGAGCAGACTTTTAGGGACCTAAGGTTTTGCAGAGGTCTCAATTCCAATTTCCCACTTTGAAAAGGAACAAGACCTGTCACAAAGTGGGTATAGAAATCTAATCCCCTAAGCAGAAGTAGCAGCAGCTCAATGTTCATTCTCCTACTTTTTTCATCCCACCTGCAGTTTAGGCGCCGTGGAGATTCTTTGCAAATGAATTTAAAGTCTTGTTAAAATGTTTGACTTGCCCAGTTTCCAAAGAATTTAACATTTTATTTGTCCAATTTCTAAAATAACTTATTATTAAGAATCACAATTACTTAATATTTTTATTACATAGAACAGAGATTCAAATAGTTTTTGAATTTGGCAATAATACAATAATGAGCTACTTTATCTTTTTTTCTCTAAGAAGAAATAAAAACTATACCCTCATTTCGTTACTAGCCAAATTCCTGAAGAATTACCTTTTAAACCTTATACTAAACCACAAAAACTGGTTTTATCCACAGAATTGCATTTGTTTCATTTTAACCAGTAACTATAGAGTACAAAGCTAGAAAGGATTTATTATACTAAATTATTTATAATAATGAATTTTATTTAGAAAAGTAATAGCACTCTTACTATGTGCATGAAGTGGGCCTTAAAGGATTTGTCATAGAAAACCATTTGTTATAATGGCATTTGCCATATTAGAATTTGCTCTGTAAATCATTAACATTCTTTCCCATTGAGTCACTCTAACTATAAGGTCCCACATTTTAACTTCAGTAGGAAGTAACATTTAAGAATATGTTGTGTCAATATGAAATTTTCTTACGATGTTTATTATAAAAATGTTAATACAATAAACGTAATAGATATTTACCAGTGGTGACTCTGTAGTTTCAGAATGTTCATAGTTTGGCCTCTCTTGCAGGTTGCTAAATTCCAAGGATTCCTTGTCCTCTTGAGATAATTTCTCCTTAATGGAGGGTTTTTCTAAATCTGTTCTTGGCAAAGGATCCTTGCTCTCACGTGATATACAGGAATTATCATACTTTTGATAACTTTCTATATCTGTGCTTTTCTCTTTGAAATTTCTCTCCATAAATCTGTTTTCCTCTAATTTTTCAACAGCAAGAGAGTAAGCATCAGGATCCACAATGTCATCAGAATCTGTACCTGAAGTTCCTGCTGTTTAAAACACGCATTTACAACAGTTAAATAAAGTTAAACAAATAGATTGATTAAACTGTTCACAAACCAGAAGTTCTGCAGTATAAACCTTTATCAATAAACACTATTTTTAAATCAATGTTTCTTTACTGAGTTCTCAGGGTTAAAATACTTCTCTGCTTATGTTCATAAATGGTAATCCTAATTTACTTATACATTCAAACTTAAATGATTTAGACTAATGGAAGAAGGCAAGATTTTGTTTTGTAATGCAAACTTGAAATTGATGCAAATTTTCATTCCAGCCTGTGGTTCACTTCCCACTTTCCTACCCCCTCTCCCACTCAAGTTTTGTATCAGCAACTTGTGAGAAATAATGCATAGGGAATCTTATTTCCACATTTTTCCTCTTTTCTCAGCATGACTAGTGATGAGGAGAGGGCAGAGGGAAATCTGCCAGATGAAAAAACACCAGCGGTCAGGCGCACAGAAAATGTTTAAGCTGGGACACCTGCCTCTGGAAAACTACAAAAAGAGCAAGATTATATTAGTCACTCATCGCATTATGTCTGTTTTAAATATATCACTTGGTTTAGATCATTGGTTTTCAACCTGGCTGCACAATGGAATCACCTGAAGGTACTCTTTACAATTGTCAGTGTATGGGCCCAACCCCAAACCAATTAAACCAGACACTGAGAGTGGGACTAAGCACTGGTTTTTATGTGTTTTTTGTTATTTTCCCCCTTCTGTCAAGTTCTCCAAGTGATTAATAATGTGTAACTATAGAGTTGTGAAGCATTGGTCTAGATTTTCTTAAGAATGAAAACTCTTTAAACATTTTTGCACCACATTGCTTTCATGCATGTATATTATATATATACACATACACACATATATACACGTACACTCACACACATATTTATACAGACTGAATACAGCTTTACCTGATTATGCCTTATTCTCTATTCTCTTTCCAATGTATACATCTTATCTCAACAGACCGTAAAATCACAGAGGCTATAACTGAAATAGTCTCCAGTGACAGAAGCTCTGCCTCATAGCTCAGAGGACTGACCTGCTGCAGTCAGATGTTTATATAACTCAGCCATTACACACAGTGCTTAGAACTTCCAATATCACCTCTTAAACTGTACAAGTACTATGAGAAATGCAGTAAACTGTACATCAGAGAAATACTTTTATAGAAAAACTTTATAAAAGCTATTCAATTTAATGAAAGTTTTATGATAATGCTGTACTTTCCTCCTAAATTGAATAGAAATGATCTGAATCTGACTTTTTTGTAGAAAGAGATGCTATTTCCTATATGTAAGTGTCTACAACTAACCTTTACAATATTTTTGCAAGATGGTAAATTTCCATTATTAGAATTTATTGCTGCTGAAAAGGTGACAACACAGCCTTTTAGTAAGGTTTAAAATGTGATGCAGAGAGTACAGATATAATTTAATTTAGTCTATTCATTGGAAGCCCTGTTAAGTAATAAAAAATTAGATGTCTTGGTTCAACATTAAAAAGTCAATTATTCTAATCTGTCACAGCAACAGGCTAAATAAGAAGAATCACAGGATCATATCAATAGATGCAGAAAAATCATTCAATAAAATCCAACACACATTCATCTTAAAAACTCTTAGTAGACCAGAAGTAAAGTGGAACTTCCTCAACTTGACAGCGTACCTACAGAAAATTACAGTTAATATTCACACTTAATGGTAAGAAACTTTATCTCTAAGATCAGGAACAAGACAAAGATGTCAACCCTTACCACTCTTTTTCAGCATCTGGAAGTCCTAGCTGATGAAATAAGACAAGAAAAAGGAAATAAAAGGTATACAGATTGGCAAAGAAGAAATAAAGCAGATTTTACAAATTACAAATTACATGATGGAATTGATAAGTGGTTATTGAAAGGTTGCAGGATACAATCTCAACATACAAAAGTCAACTGCTTTCCTATACACCAACAAGAGTAAGTGGAATTTAAAATTAATAACAATATCATTTACATTAACCACAAAAAATGAACTACTTAGGTATAAATCTAACAAAATATTTATAAGATCTATATGAGGAAAACTATAAAATCTCTGATAAAAGAAATCAAAGAACTAAGAGATAGTTCACATTCACAGATAAGAAGACTCAATATTGTCAAGATGTCAGTTCTTCCCAATTTGGTCTACTGATTCAATGCAATCCCAGGCAAAATCCCAGCAAATTATTTTGTACATATTGACAAACTGACTTTAAAGTTTATATAGAGAAGCAACACAATATTGAAGGAAAAGGACAAAGTCAGAGAACCGACACTATACAACTTTGAGAATCACCATACACCTATTGTAATCAAGACAATGTGGTATTAGCAAAAGTATAAAAATAGATCAGTGGAACAGAATGAAGAATCCATAATAGACCCACATAAATATATTCAACTGATTTTTGACAAAAGAGTAAAGTTGGTACAATGGAGAAAAGACAGTCTTCAACAAATGGTGTTCGAACAAGTGGAATTCACACATCCCAAAATAAATCTGGACACAGACCTTACACTCCTTGCAAAAATTAACTCAAAACGAATGAAAAACTTACATGTAAAATGCAAAACTATGAAACTCCTAGAACATAGGAGAAACTCCAAATGATCTTGATTATGGTAATGACATTTTAAGACACAACACAAAAGGCAGGATCCATGAAAGAAATAACTGATAAGCTGGACTTCATTAAAATTAAAATATTCTGTTCTGTGAAAGATACTGCTAAGAGAATGAGAAGATGAGCCACATACTTGGAGAAAATATTTGCAAAATACATACATAAAGTACTGTTATCCAAAATATATAAAAGAATTCTAAAATTTCAACAGTAAGAAAATGGACAACTCAATTAAAAAATGGGCCAAAGACTTTAACAGACACCTCATAAAAGAAAATATATATATGGAAAATAAGGATATGAAAAGGAACTCAGCATCATATTTCATTAGAGAATTTCAAATTAAAACAATGGGATACCGCTATACAATTATTATAATGGCAAAAATCCAAAACACTGACAATACCAAATGCTGGCAAAGATCTGAAGAACAGGAACACTCATTCATTGCTGGTGGGAATGAAAAATGGCAGAGTCAATTTGGAAGAAAGTTTGCTGGTTTCTTACAAAATTAAACGTACTCTTACCACATGATCCAACAATTGTGCTCCTTGATATTTACCCAAATCATTTAAAAACGTATGACCAAACAAAATCTCACACATGGATTTTTATAGCAGCTTTATTCATGATTGCCAATACTTGAAAGCAACCAAGATGTCCTTCAATAAGTAAATGTATAAATAAATTGTGATACATCCAGACAATGGAACATTATTCAGCACCAAAAGGAAGTGAGTTATCAAGCCATTAAAATATAAGGAGGTACCTTTAAGTGGATATTACTGAGTAAAATAAGCAAATCAGAAAATACTACACATTGTATGATTTCAGCTATATTACCTTCTGGAAAAGGCAAAACTGGAGACAGTAAAAAGGTCAGTGGTTTCTGGGGGTTAGGAGGGAGGGTTGTGTGAAAAGGCAGAGCACAAAGGATTTTTAGGGCAGTAACACTATTGTATTATACTATAATGGTAGATAAAAGTCATTACACATTTGTCCAAACCTATAGAATGTACATCACCAAGAATGAAACCTAATGTAAACTATGGACTCTGAGTGACAATGATGTGTCAAGATATATTCACTGATTGCAACAAATGTAATGTTCTGATTTGGGATGCTAACAGTGGGAGAAACTGTTAGTTTGTAGAGGCTGAGGGCATATGGGAACTCTGGTACTTCCTGCTCAATTTTGAAACTGCTCTAAAAAACAAGATCTATTTAAATAAATTATCTTCAAAGTAACACTTAATGGGCATTTGTGTTCAGTATTTTCCCAAAGGCAACTGAACATCATGCTCCAGGTATGTCAAAAAATATCTTCTGGACTAGATCTGGAACCCTAAAAATCCTAAATTCCCATGTGGGTATAGTTCATGCTTGTATGATTTAGAGGCTTAGTAGGTGAAGATGTTCAAACCAGCAGGATTAGCACAGATCACTGTTCTCTACCAACTGCTACCCATTCAAAAGGTAATCATCAGTTTTACAGCTAGTGACTTTAAATAAGGATCTCTAGTATCCCTCAAATTCTTCACATAAGATATATTTATTGGCTTTTCTGAAAATCCTAAGTAGATAAAATATATTTTAAAAGCAGTGAAAATAATCTAGTTGCTCTATTTCAGTTTAGGGAAATGAGGTCTAAGGAAGGAAGTGACATGTTCAAGGTCACACAGTGATTAAGGCAAAAATGGAAACAAAATCTGACTCCGAGGCCAGGAAACTTGCTATGACTGTCTTTAAACGATGATCTCACCATCTGGAAACTGAAACCAGACATTAGCACACAATATTCTAATCTACAGATCCCAAGGGAACTGCCAGTGATAGCAAGGTAGATGATTTGTTTTTGGTTTGGTTTTATCACTCATGTGAAACTTTACATCAAATTTAAATATTTTAGGAAAAGATTTAATGCAAGGAAGGGCAAAAGGGTGCCAATCAGAATCTTATCACTAAAAGCCCAGTAATCTTTTAAAAGCTGGCTCAGTCCCTAACTTTTAGAATCTTATATTATCTGCTTTTGCCTCTGAATACAAATACTCTTACCCATTGATTAAAAATAGCATTTGATAGAAAATTATGTACTTTCAACCAATTTTCTTCTGAGTACTAAATTTTCTGGGATTAAAATGAACCCAAAATAGGTAGAGATTTTATATACTGTAATACCTATTGGTTTTATTAAGTTACTAACATTCATTGTCAATAATATTAAGCAACAAAAAAAGATTACCTTTTGAATTATCTTTACAATAAGAAGAGTTGTTGCTCAGATGAAGATATAAGAGGTCTCTTTTTCCCTTGGTGAAAACATGATGTTGATGGATGTCATTTTCATACAGGAAAGTATTCTGATAATCATGAAATGTGCAACTATCATGTTTAGGTACAAGCAAAAGAATAGAATTGAAAGAAATTATATATTTTAAAAATCCAGCTTATTAAAATAAATATAGCAAAACCTTAAGAAAATAGGTTATTCATTTGTTCTAATGTTTAATGTTGTTTTAATGTACCGTGGACATACTCTAAACTACAAGTAACTAAATAGTATTATGAATTTAAAAGAAATAGGCACCAGGGACAAACCGCAAATTTTCAATCTGATCTTTCTTTTTTTAAATATTTTGAAATAAGTTTGGTTTCTTATGTTCTTTCTTCTAAAAGTGGAGAGTTACCTTCCAATCTTATCAAGCTGATGAAATCAAGGTTTTATTGCTTAAATAAAATTTTTATTTGTTCATCAAGAACTAGATAAGTTCAAAAGCCATATGTGGTATTTATGTTTCAATTTTAATGAAGATCACTATATGAAAGCATAGTTACAACTGAATAACATTTTCTGGGACCTGAATAATATATTTAATAATACTTGATATTTAGGTAAGCTGTACACAGTACCACCATAAAGACTCATGGATTAAGCTTAACCAGAAAGGTCCTCTGGTGTCATTTATGATCTTTTATGACTCTTCTTAAAAAAGAAGCAGCTCTATGGACACCTCCAATCCAAGATGCAAAACTACTGCCAAACCATAATCAGAAACTTTCTCTGCCTTGTTGAACATGGAGGTCACAGCAATGACTTGTGATAGGGTATATAAAAGGATCAAATTAGAGAGTAGAAATACCATCCATTTCCTTAGGGAAACAGTAGGGCATATAAACTTCTTATCTACTGACCAGAAGGTTGTCTCCTGCCAAAAGCACATTTGGGTCTATGTGTCCAAACGTGGGGCTTTTCAGGTCCGAGGGCATCACTTATGCCCACTGCTGTTCCAAAATGTTGACAGGGGCCTAAGTTGATCTGAACATATAAACAAAGAATCGGTGTAGGGGCTACTTAAGAGGACTTCATTCTGCTCTTTACCCAGCTTAATACTTGGCAGTCACGACACCTGAAATCCCAGCTAAAGCTTCAACAGCAAAGAGGGCTTGGAGTAATTTTTAACATTACTAACGGATACAGCTATATATTATTATTCATTTGGAAATAACAAAATTCTAAAAAAAAAAAAAGTTACAAAGTGAACCATTATAATTCATTTATTTGATTTATCACACAGTAAAATCTACCTGGGAAGTAATCTATAGTTTGGGAGCTCTTTTTGTCTCTCAACCTAACCGTTAATATACCTATTTTTATTTAGGGCTCATAACAAACTGAAGTAAGGAAAATTCAAAAATTATCTTTGGAGAAAATGAGAAAGTTCATATGAAATATATCAGCCTTGGTCAGCCATTTCAAATAATAACAATTCCTAAATTCAGAAGCATCTATTAAATAATCCAGATACTAGGTAGAGCATAAACATACCATTATAGGTAATTTTGTAATTATTGATTATTGATCCATATTAGCAATATTGTACCCAAATTTAAACACATCTTAAGTAAAATATAGTCTAACATTAAAGTCACTTGTTTTTTATGTCATGAATTTCTCATGAGATAGTTGATTTTTTGTGAGTTTTTAATAAGCATCGAAAGATCTTACCTTTGTTGACTGTCTGCATCTGCTAACTCAACTTTATAAGGCACGGAGTTTCCTGAGTCTTCAAATTCCTCTTCATAAGTCTTATTAAATGCATGTTGTATAATATTAGTATGTTCAATACATTTATTATACACTAACCAGTTAACATGTGTGTACTAGATATTTTCTTCTTACAAGGAATGTCATGAGCTCTCTGACTATGTGCCACAGAACATTCGACATCTGGTGGTGTCAGTTCACTTTATCACTACTATCACACCCAGAACCAAAACTTGCAGCTTATGTTTTATCATGCAACGAATAAGTGCCAAGTAGATTAGTGACTAAGGTGTTTTTAATTCTTTGGCCGGCATGCCATAAACTTACTCCTTGCATCCACAATTTAATGAAGAGCACACATAAATATATACACATACATATATATATGCATTGTGTATGTGTTTATTTGTTCAATCTTAAATTTATACAGAGGAGAAACAAAAATGTTGCTAAGCATACACACACACATATACACATACACACAGAGCAGAAGCTATTAATCAAAAGAAGAAAGTAGTACATAAAAAGGTACTTCCTCCATTCTAGTCTTTCTCTGTGATAACCACAGGAAGCACAATGTGGAGGTGGAGCATCCAGCTACTAGAGGACCAGAAAGTCAGAAATGGACTGAGTTTGACACAACTTAACTCTTCAGCCTGAAGCTCTAGCCCTGACTGGCTCTAGCTCCAGCTGATTCTACTTGGTGTCTGCTGGAGGTTTATATTCAAGTTATTACTGTACTAAATCCCTTACATCTTAATACTGTTTTTCCTTTAAATAGAAAATAATGTGAAATGACACTCAACAAACTCAATGTATACAAATTATATTAAAAAGATACCATATAATGAGACTAATCTTTGTTAAAATGCCTGACAACATACAGAACTAAATGAAACAAATGCTAAACCACATTTCTACAAGTTAAAAGAGTGAAATGTCTTCTCATCTCCCATATTATGACACAATATCAATTCAGCTCACAAATTTACTGTCTACATTAAAATTATAGTCTGCTTTATTCCTTTCGGCATGTTTAAATTCAAACACTTGTAAATTTAAACTATTAAATTATGTGGTATTATGAAAGAAATCTTGTTGAAAATAATATGTACTTGTAACTGCATATTATGAATTTCCTGTTTGTTAAGTAATATGAGTGGTCATTACGCACTTACATCATCCAGTTCGACTATTTTTAGAGATGGTTCAGGTCTCTCTATGTTTAATTCTTCTACTGGCAGAAAAAGAGCTGGGGGTTGTATTTTGAGCTCCTCAACTAGAAAATAAGATTAAAAGTCATCTCATCAAAGAATATTCTTTACCTGATAATTCATCTTCTAATAACACAGGCAACCATAGAAGAAGAATATTCTCCAAAGGTATAAATACTGTCAATTTTAATTTTCCCAGCTCAGGTAAACTACACATTTACTTAACGTTCTATTTTTAAATGAAACTATTTAAACTGAGGCTAAGTAAACCTAGAGGGTGGGGAGAAGAGTGTGCATGATTCTGATCTGGAGATGAAGTGTGCACAGTGCAGTTGAGAATGATAGTCAAGAAAACCAAGAGCAGCTACTGATTGATGCTCAGTGAATTTGAAAATATCTAATCAAGGCTGAACTAACCATCACTATCTTCATCATTTTCATTCTGAGAACACTGTGCCTCACTCGTGGTTTTATCCTGAGGTTTGAATGTATCCGGTAGCATGTTTTGAAGTTGCTCCTGTGGAGTTCTACAAAACAAGAAAGAAGCAATTAAAAGCCTACAGTGCATTACCTAAAACTTCCCCAGACAAGATCTTGATTTATTTCACAGAAGAGTGTGTCTACAAAATTAACGATGAAACCGTAGCTGTGCCTCTAATTCACAGAAGAAAAGTACAATTGTATAACAGCATCTTAACCTACTAAAAGCATTTTGTAAGTCAAATTGATATCACACAAGATTTTTAACTTCACTCATATCCTACTGTTTCAAAGTTTAGGATAAAAATCAAAGTTATGACAGAATTTAATGCTCTTGCAAAATATACATGGAGTCCGTGAAACATATCTCACTGTTTAAAAAGCTAATTTACAAATGTTTGCTGTATCTCACCGTCTTGGCATTATGCTGAAGAATTCTAAGAGAATTGAAGACATTTTTCTAAACCTCCACTAAGCCAGTAGGGCAACAAAATAGTCTCCCATGAAATGAACGTGAGGTATTCTGGCTGTGGCATCTATGACCCAACTAACAATGAGGTCTGATGTGGACCATCTCACATACAAGGCAATGAAGTACAGGAATTCTTAGAGGTCATGTGCGTTTGGTTCCAGAGGACATCTCAAATTATGGGGAAGAGGGTCACTTTTGAACTAAGAATGTAAGTAGCTGCACAGCCCTTCAAGATTATGCCTGCTCATGAAGTCCCCACATAAGTCAGGGCCTTCTTAACAATATTAGCAGTAACATCAATATAAAACTTAAAATGTACCAGGCTCTGTTCTAACCGATTTGGGTACTGAATCTTAATAGGAATATTAAACAGGCACTAATATTATCTTAAATTGGTGAGAAAAACTGAAGCACAAAGAGGTAAACCAATTTGTTCAAAGTTATTCAAGTAGTAAATACAGCAAAGAGAATTTGAACCCAAGCAGTTCGCCTCCCCAAGCCCATATTCTTAATCATTACCCTATATCACCTCTCTCCCAACTTGCAAAGGCCCTAAAAATTTAATAATCTTCTGGCAAACTATAACTATGTGCATTTTCCCAATATATGCAATGTATATATCAGAACACTCCAAAATATTTATATATTATTCAGCTTTGAATAGCATGTCATCTTACATCCATAATTTAATCAAGTGATGGAAAATATTAAAGAGTAAAGGCCAAAGACAAACTGGCATCGGGCCACCAGAAACCTCTTTCCAGTTTGACGTGTACTAAAAATTCAATCGGAAGGGATAAATTAGGAGCATAAGATTTCCAGATACTAACTACTATATATAAAATGATAAACAAGTTTCTTCTGTATAGCACAGGGAACTATATTCAATGTCTTGTGGTAATATATAATGAAAAAGAATATGAAAATGAATATATGTATGACTGAAACGTTACACTATACACCAGAAATCGTAAAAAAAAAAAAAAAGTAAGCATTAAATGTATCTGTCGTGAACATAGCCATATCTAAGAGCCTAGAATTTACCTTGCACATCACAGGAATTCAAAAAATATTTCTTAAATAAATTTATGATGTACACATTCAAAAAATTCAATCACAAGTACACAGAAATGTACTAATATCCAGATATTTCTTCTTCATTAAGTGAAGACTTTCCTAATTTTCGGAGGAAAGCCCTGAACCAAAGACTTGTAGAGTCTAGATACTAGAGTATTAGAGTTGAAGGGAGCCTACAGATTATTTATTCCAAACTGAATATTTTGCATGAATCAAGAGAATTTAAGTGATTTGCCTATGAACAACTAGTTAGTCAACAAACTAAATCTACATTCTCGATATTGGGACCCTGGCACCACTGCTTTGTTAAAAGATCATGCCACATAAATAAAGGATGAAATACATTTTAGAATAGGATCACCTCACCAGAGTTTCCTCTTTTAAAATTTAAACAAGTATTTATTGAGCACTGATCAATTCATCGGGGAAAACCAGATTGACCAAGTAATTCTTGCGATGACTGGTAAATTTATTCTGTGAATCGGTATTAGGCTGCTAGCATCAGAATCACCAAGGAAGATCTTTTTAAACGCACAACCTCATATTAAGATCACTATCAAAATCTATCAGCACTTATGTATTGGCAGGTAAAATACAAAAAAGTTACTATCCAAATCGGAAAAGAAATACAAAAACAACATGCAATAGAACATGTATTTATAAGCCTGTTGAGCTTTTCATAAACAACAATTACAGGCAGAAGTGAAATCTAAACTATGATTAAGGTTATCAATATAGGAAACTTTTCTGAAGCACAGGATCAGAAATCCATCACAAATTTGTGAATTGCAAATGAATTGCTCTACAGTAGCATCTGTAATTAAGAAATAAAGCATTAACTTAAAAAGTGATTACCATTAAAAAGTAGCTGTGGAAATACGACCCTGGTGAATACATTCACTAACCAGTCTTCCTTGCTAAGGAAATTTGCCAACATTCAGTATTCAGCGAGCTCAATATTCATGTGCCCACATTAAAAGCTTCTTGGATATGTCTAAGCACAAATGATGGTGGTCACTGAATAACAAAATGGTGCTTCTTTTATTGTATAAGAAACTCCGTATGAAAGGCCTTGAAAGGCAGCTACTAAAAAAGACAAATGACCTTCGGGTTACTTTATGTACCAATTCCTAAGCTAGAAAGAGGCAACTACCAGATACACACTACTAAGTTTCACACCTGTAAGACTGTTATGGGCATCATACTTTGAAAGAGATACAGACAACTTGGATAGTAGTTACATGGGAATACCCAGGATAGTGTATGAATGAACTTAAAGCTCTGCCACATAACCACCATGGGATACAACTACCCATCTATTAACGTCACTGCCAAAAGGAAAAAAAAAAAAAAAAACCCTGAAAACACCAGGTACTGGCAAAGATGGAGAGCAGCTAGAACTCTCACACGTTGCAGGAAGAAATGCAAAACTGTGCAGTCACAGTGGAAAACAGTTTGCCAGTTTCTCGTCAAGATAAACACATAAATACCACACAACCCAGCCATCCTGGTCCAAGTATTTACCCAAGGAATTAAAAACTTACATTCAAACAAAAACCTAAATGCCAATGTTTGTAACAGGCTTAGTCATAATTGCCAAAAACTAGAAACCAGCAGGACGTTATTTAACATCGCGATGATGAAATACTGCTCTACAATAAAAAGGAAAGGACTCTGATTTACTAAAGAAGATAAATGAATCTTAATACATTTTGCTAAGTTAAGGACATGAAAGGCTACACATCATGTGATTTCATTTACATGACATTCAGAAAAAAGCACATGTATAAAAATGCATTATATTCATAAACAGAATTAAAGTTCTTATTAGAACAGAGGGGATTTAATATTGCTTTAAAATTATTTAGGCAAATGTGAAGCACATATATAAAATTGCTACCAAAAATCATGTCACACAAGCAAGGAACATTCATAGCTTTTACATATCTTACTAATAATGGAAAAATTCTGAACATACCTTCTGTGTTTTTTAAGCCATAATTTTTCCATATAGGATAGGCTGTCTTCTTTAAATTCAATTGTAAGTGGTTCTGTCCAAATTTTCAGATTAGTTTGTACTTCACATTCTCCCAACGAGTCTATAAAAATAAACATAATATACATAATTAATGTAACCTAGTCTATAAATTACCACATCTCTCAAGATACAGAACTCATCATTTTTTTGAGGCAAATGTACCTTGATATTTATCTATATAATCAATAGTTCTAGGCTTAAATGATGCAAAAGTGTTAAATATTGGTGATTTATTATATGACTGTATAGACAGTTCCTTTCAATAATCCTTTGAAATGAAAAAAATCTTATGATTCACAAGGTTTTTAAAGGGACTAATCACTTTAAATGATAAATACAAATAGATTCATTATATATTCTATAAACACACACACATAAAGGTATGTACTATAGCCACTGACAATAATATTTACGCATTATGGGAAACAGAAAATAAATAACTCAGAATGGCACCTGGAGGAGACAACTATTCTCATGAATTTATATCTACATGGTAATTTACTTCCAGATGCTTAAGATGTTTCTGAAGTACTACTAAATTAAAATCACTACTTAGAGATATTTAAAACTGATGGAGACTTGTGGGAAAGAAAGCGGTATAAATCCAGAATTACTAGTCCCTCCACTCTCCTAGATATGACCCCTCTCTCCAAACTGACCATCACAGGAAAAAAGTGTTGGAGAAAATAGGGAAGTAGTAAAGAGGGGAAAAAAGTATTTTTATAGACTAAGGCTAGAGAATAATCCCGAGTTCGTACTGTGGGCTTTAATGAACAGCTTTCAGGAGCAGCCACGTGCCAGCAATAGAAATAAACCAAAAGAATGTAAGTCACCCGACGCCTGTCTCCCCTGAAGTGTAGAGCAGTGCTGAAGAAAGCAGCTGGAGGATGTTCTGGGAAACACCGCCGGAATGCATTACCTGGAAGAGCAGGTGTTCAGGCCAAGAGCAAGTCCTAGGGGAAAGGAGAGCCCTCCACTGCGAGGCCCCCTTTCCACGAGAAAATGAAATACTTCTCAGCAGGAAAGAAAGAAAAAAATGGGGACTCGCTTTCTTTCTGCCTAGGTCATTGAGAAGAGCCACTTGGTTTGAGAGATAACCCCCACACCTAAAAGGATGAGCAGGAGGGAGGAGATGAAGCGGCTGGCCTGCGGGCCACTCTTCCCCCATCACCAGTGGCACCGCTCCTGGAAATAAAGATGGCAGGTGGCTTGCATTAACTCGCCTGTGAATCTGTTAACAACTAGACTTCCCTGGCAAACTGATGAATGATATTTTCTAGAAAAAGGGTCTTTAGCTATGTAACGTATTTAGCAGGATAACCTTTGCTTCAAAGTGCTTATAGAAGACAAATCTAGAACACACAGATTTATGAGGCATGTCTCCCTGGAAAATGCCACATGATCTGTATCTCTTAGGTTTTGGTTTTTCTCCCTTGTTTAATGGCTCCCTGGCTACACGTTCTTTTGTGTGTGTGTGAGAATTTTTTAAACACCTTTATTGTAGTATGGTTCCTGTACAGTAAACTACACTTATTTCAAATGTACAATTTGATGGATTTTGATAGATGTATACACCAATGAAACCACTGAGAATTTCTGTGAGATGCCCCATCATTCAGATTGATGGGGTGGTGGGTATTTTCCTTAACAGACAGTGCAAAAGTCCTTAGGTAAAAATTTGCCTGAGGTGTCTGAGGAACAGCCAGGAAGCTGGTGTGGCTGAAACGGAACAAGCCAAGGGGAGAGTAACAGGAGATGAGATCACAGAGGTAGGAACTTCAGAAGGAGAGGTATTTTTTAAATTTTATATATTTATTTTTGATGGAGGCACTGGGGATTAAACCCAGGACCTGGTGCATGCTAAGCATGCACTCTATCATTGAGCTATTTCCCTCCCTGCCAGGAACTTCAAGTTACATTGAACCTTGTACGCCACTGTGAATACTTGCCTTTCGCACCGAAGGAAGGCAGACTTTAGAGTACACTAAAATAAAGTCAAGTTAGAAATCAATAACAGAAATAATTAGAAAACTTGAAAATTCAAAGTTACTCAATGTTATTAAGTTAAATGGCCAAGAAACACAGGAAAATGTACTCCGTGTCATTTGTAATGAGACACACAAATTAAATACACAATTTTACCTCTATCAGACCAGTAAAAATTTAAATCTGACAATTAAAGTGTTGATGATAATGGAAAGCAGCCAAACCTCTGAAACACTGCAGGTGGGAGCAAGAACAGACACAAATACTTTGGTAAGTAATTCACCTGCGTCTGTATCGTTGAAGACATGCACCACCTGTGACCCACTCTTCTGCTCCCAGGAATAGACACCTAGAAATGGGTGCACACGTGCGCCAGGAGATCTGTGCAAGAATATTAAGAGCAATGGTAGGGTTTCCTGGTAGGGTTAAGGGAACAAGTAATATTGAAGCAGTTAGAAACTCAAAATAATGGGAAGCTGTTACCAACCCTAGGCTTGAGAGGAAAAGTACGAAAAGTCATTGAAAGCGATGACTGTGGATAAAAGGTCATCTGAGTGTTGCTTTGTAATATAAGCAGAGAATGCAGTCACTGAAAAATCTCAGCACATCAAGGAGAGGGAGAGTAAATATTTATCCCTCTTTCTTCCCCAAAATGGGAATCAACCCAACAACCATCAATATTGAAACAGGTTAACAGTGGTATATTCATATAACAGAAGACTGTTCAGCAGTTTAAATGAATAAAATACAACTATGCACAACTTCAAGGGTAAATCTCAGTAAATAGTACTGAATAAATTAAACAAGTTGCAAAAGAATACATACACTAGCTTTCCACTTACATATTATTCAAATACATGCAAACTTAACTACACACTGTTGAGACATGCACATACGCAGTAAGCTGCAAGGAAATCAAAGGAATGAAAAACACAAATCCAGGCTAGTAATAATCTCTTCGAGGGAAGGGAAGAGGGAGAGAACAGGCACTTATTGTTTTGTTTTTCTCCATAAGCTATATAAATTTTACAACTGTTCTTCTGTATCTACTTAATATCTTAGGGAAAGGAAAATATTTACAAACATATACATAAAATATACACACACAAAACCAATCATATTTATGATACTCCGGGGCAAAAAAAAAATCACATATTATACCAACAAAAGTTCTCATCATAATATTTCTCCATGGCAACCACATTGTTGACTCATTTCTGTATTTAAAAACACTGTCCTCCATGGGGTTTTATGATAATACACTTTATAGCATTCCTCCTGTATCTATGTCACTCTTTGTCCTCTTTGCAGGCTTGTCTTTCCAGGTCACTAAGCGTGATTCCTCTCTAGCCTGTCGTGCTACAATCCTGCCCCTCGCTCTCTAAGGTCCAGGCACACACATCTATCTTCAGTTCATTAACACAATATGCTCTCTCCATCATGAAGCCTTTGCACAAGTTAATTTGTCTTCACTCTCCAAATCATTTTCTAGACCTCAACTCAAATCTTGGCTTTTTAGAAATCCTTCTTTTGATCATCTGTATCAGTCAGGGTCCTGACAGGAAAGACAAAACTCAAAGGGGTAATTTGAAGATGGTCAAATGAAGGGATAACTTATAATCATGTCACAGGGTTTAAGGGAACAAGTGATGCTGAAACACTCAGAGACTAAAAATAGTGGGAAGCTGTTACCAACCTTAGGCCTGAGAAGACAAAGGAAGAGAACTGGTGTAAGCAGTCATTGAAAGCAGTGGCTGTGGTTGAAAGGTCACCTGAGTGGTGCTAATACACACTCCAAATCTCAGCACATCCAGAAGGAAAGAGAGAGAGTTAATACCTCTGCCTCTTTCTTCTCACCCTTCAATGTTCTGTTAGTGTCTCCAGCTGGCCAGACCCAAACAGAAGTCAGAGAACAAGGGAGCTCAGCTGACGCAGTCTCTAGAGATCAGTTCCTAGGGGCACAGAGTAGGGCAGAAATGGAAGAGGATGGACCTGGACAGACAGTCTACTCAGTTTGCATCCAAGCCTCCATTTGTCTCTGTCTGTCTGTCTGTCCGTCTGTCTGTCTCTTTCTCTGAAAACAAACAAAACAAAAAAACAAACTCATATCTGAAGCATAAGGAAAACAAAAAGTTCTACAGCCACTCTGTATCATAGGGAGACCTCAACTTGGTGATACTCCCAACTGAAACCTAAATTGAAATGTTAGATGCCAGTAGTACACTTTATATTAGGTAACAGGAAAAAGAGAGGAGAAAAACAATTACTCAACATAAAACGTAGCTGCTGTGGGTCTCCATTTTGTAGCCGGTTTTGAAGCCTACGTTGATTTGATTACCCTAGCTTCCGTCTCCCCCACCCCCCATTCTATGCTCGCCTTACTGTCTGCCAACACCTTTGACCTAGTGCGGTGACTCAGATCTCAAAGGATTCAAGACAACAGAAGCCCTCTTTTGGATTCCCACCAAAGTTGGGTTGCCACCTTTTCTTCAATGAACATTATTACTGGACACAGAAATGTTGGTAAGTTCGCCACTGAATGGCTTGCAGATGAAGTCCCTCTTTTCTTTATTGTGTGATAACAATCCAATTGTTCTCCAGTAATCGTCCTCAAACAACATGGTCAGTACAGTGACCCTGACTGACTATTCATTCAGTGACCCTGACTGACTATTCATTCAGGGCTGATGAGCCCCAAAATGGCAGTGGGTAGTCTCAGCTTCCTGTTTAATGGAAGTTCTGCTGGAATTTCATGTAATATAGAGAACCCTGTAGGAAAAGCACCCCAAACCCGTAAGACATTTCTCAGCTCGAACTCATACTGCACCTTTAGCAGGCCATTCCACAAAACTATCAAGCCAGCTGGGTAGGGCTGCACACGGCACAACGAGTGGTTTACACAGGTATTAGCCTATTCTTATACCTCTTTCGTAATAAAATGAGTGTCTTACTCTAAGACAATGTTGTGTGCGGTACCATTCTGATAAATAAAGCTTCTGCTGGCAGACACACTACAGGCAGGGAACGCAGATCCTCTTCTGAAATACGTAGCTTTTCCCATGAAGACAAATTACTGTCCTATCCATGATGGAAGGGGTCCAATATAATAATTACGTAACAGATACTCCCTGTTCACCAACTCCACTTAGCATTATGCCACCAATCTAATGGGCAAGCATTATCTTCTGTGCACTATCAAAACAATCAAGGTCCTTTGGGGCTTCATAATGCTAGAAAGCTGGAGAGTTAATGTAGGTCTGGAGTGAGGCTGCGAAGGTATACTATTATCTCTGTCATATGATATCAAACTATTTCTGATTATAACTTACTGATAGAAATAGAAAAGAATACATTTGCTCTATCAAGGAGCAGCAAACTATAGCCCTTGGGCCAAATCTGGCCCACTAATTGTTTTTATGTGGCCTTCAAGTTAAGAGTGGTTTCTACATATTTTAATGGTTGGAAAAAATCAAAAGAAGGATAACATATTGTGACATGTGACAATGATATAAAATTCAAATTTATGTCCACAAACAAGGTTAAATGGGAAAACGGCCACACTCATTTGTTTGAATTTTATCTATGAGTGCTTTCATGATACAATGGCAAAGTTGAGCACTTTTCAATTGCCCTCAAAGCCTAAAATATTTACTGTCACTTTACAGAAAAATCACCCCCTGTGCTAGACCAATGGCTGTCTCCCTCTCCCTGCCACAGAGAATGTGTTAGTTTTCTCCAGCAAAGACCCTACATCCAGAAAGGCGACCGTGATCTGTATCGTCATCATCTGATCGTTTACTCTAACTTGAGGTCATTCTCCAAGATCACTGGCTTTTACACCAAATAGGTCAGTTAAATGGAGATATAATAATAAGCAACATTCCTGCATCTTTCAAGTTTCTGATGCTGGCACTAATTTCTAAAATCTCCAGAAATGTGGTATTGCTTCAGGGATGGTATTTTAGCGTGGATGCTGGCAAGGGAGAGAGACAGTTCTAGGGTCTTCTATTTATTTACTACCATAACGACCTTCATGCCACAGGTCAGACTACCAACATCGGGATTCTGCCTGTTACTAAGTATATCCATTCCCAATATATATTCAGGACTGAGGAAAAACCACGTAATAGTCCCACAGTTCCAATGCACTATGAGACAGAGTAAAGACAAGACTCCACCTATTTCTTCATCTCCATAAATCCCTAAGACTGACTGGCAGACTATGGTGGTACTTTGGGTCTTCAGGGATAAGTGTAGGTTCAGACCCATAATCTAATAACCCCTATGAACGTCTGGGTATTGCCTTTCCTCATTGCATGTTTATCCTGGTAAATAACCAGTTCTGCAGTTAAGGCTTAGAGGACGATTCATAGTGTACTCTTGTAGCCAAACTACAAAATCCTGCAAAAGAATCCAATCTTTATCTCTATTAAAAGGCTCCAGATCTGTGAACTGGCTTAGTGCTGGGAACTTTATTAAAACTCTGCATCCCCTGTATGGTGGCTCAGGCTGAGTCTCTGTCCATCAGGTAGAAATTTTCTACTCAGATAGGAAAAACAGGAGATTGTACAACTTCTTCATTCTTATGTACTCCAGTTAATATCACAGGTTTCTGTGAATAGAAACATCCTGATTACTTGTCTTCCCTGCCTCTTATTTTGGTAATTTTTTTTACTATGACTTTGATCACTACATGCCAACATCTGGCCTCTACCATTCCACAGTGCCATGAATTTCTGTGGAATCAGGCAGTTAATTCCATTTAAGCATCTCCAGCCACAATCATCTTTAGCCTATGGGGGAAAGCTACAACACATCATTTCTTCTGTTATTTTTAAGTACTGTGTCTTCAAAGTGAACAATCAAAAGGGCATTTCTATAGAAGACTTAGTCCTTTTCAGAGTAGAAAAGTAAAGTAATACATCAAAATATGATAGCACAAACAAAAGAGCACATAAAATAACACAGTCAATGATAATTATACTGTGATACATACTAAAAAGGGTATGCAAATAAGTCTTGAAAATACTAACAAAATTGATGTATCATGAACAAATGTAGGAAAAATATTTGAAAGAGAGAACATTATTTAGTAAAAGAATCAAATTCTAATTGGGAAGAAGGTGTGTGATATCTTGACATTTAAAATTATACTATGTTACAAAAGAGGAATAATCAGGAGAGTTCCTTCATTGGAAAAAAAATGAAATAAAAATCATAAATTAGATACTGTCAACTAAGTTATATGATTTAAATTTATTATCTAACATTTTATTTTTAACTAATGTTTTATTTTTAATGAAAAGCAACTGGAAATCTCAACAAGATCCTGAGTAATAAAATTAATAAATTGAATACTTTTGAAAGTATGATTTTCCTCAAGAGATACCGGGAACCTTAAGGCAAAGATACTGTACACTTCAGTCATCTGAATCTTCAATGTCTAAAGTACAGGTGTGAAAATCATCAAGGAAAAATAAAAAGAAATATTTCTTCAAAAAGAAAGAGAAACAAAAGACAAATAATTATCCCCCTGAGCTTCACAGCAGTCCTTGAAATGTATTTCTCAAGACGTATTAATATATTTTTACTTCCCTCTCATAGATCCTCCTGTTTTATGTGTTGTAATTATAGTTCAGTGAAGGAATAGTTGTTCTAGCAAAAATTTTCTGCTAGGAAAGGAGAAGACGAAAGCATTTCTCTCTTCACCTGACAGCCTGAATTTACATAGGAAACAAAGGCAAAATATCCCCAATGCCCAATGTAGGGTTCCATGATTATTTAACCACTAACCAATGGTCAGACAGTGACTACTCTTTTGAAGAGTTATATCAAACTGCTATCACAATGTTAATAGTTTTTGAATACTTCACTTATACTCACAGAATATAGAGAATGGAGAAAAAAATTCAGCTTTATTTTAAAGCATTATTTAAAAAAGAAAAAAGGCTGTACCTGGTTTTGCTTCATGTGAGTTCTGTTTCTCATCGTCATCCTGATGTCCGGTTCTCCGTTGATTTAAAATTTCCTGAAAGGATTGGGCAGAAGCTTCCTCATCAGAGAGCTCCTCACACAAGAGCCAATCTCTTGGATTTGTACATTCTTCTTTTTTTGTTGTTGAAGCGTCTACCTAAACCAATTACAAATGTATCTAAGTGTACTTCGCTAGATTTCCTATATCTTAAAACACAAGTAGCATTAATTATTGAGCAGTGTGAATCACACATTATTTTTTAACTTAGAATAGAATGTTTTTAAGTTCTATTTATGTGCTTTACTGATTTCTTTAAAACTCCATAGGCAGTTCTAAATGGTCTCTTCAGAAATTATTAAAACTAGAGCCTGGAGGACTGAAGACTTATCATTATGTTATTCCCTCAGTCTTTTCCCTGGAAAGCAGTGATAGCCTTGTATCTAATCCTCCTGTTTCTCTAATCTTGTGCTCCCTGAAGCCGCCCCACAGCAGAAAGAGCAGTTTCTTAAAATGTAAATCTGATCATGTCACTCCTCTGCTCAAAACCCTCCAAAGATTCTCTGTGAAACCCTCGGTTCCTTCAAGGACTTGCAAGGCCGTACACAGCCTTGTATTCCCCTGTCTTTTACTTCACTTCCTTCAATTCCCCTCTTCATCCACCTGCTCCAGCCAAACTTATAGTCTGGTAGTTCTGGGAACCTGCCAAGCACATGCTACTCGAGGACCTTGCATTAACTATACCCGCTGCCTAGAATGATACTTTGCCGTATCTTCTTCACACAGCCATTCCACTCATTTCATTAGGTCTCGGCTCAAATGTCACCTACTCAGAGAGTAGGTGATTGATTACCTTACTGGTGACCCTAAGAATACAGCCCCTGCATCCCCCACTTTCCAAACCCTTATCTGCTTTATTTTCCTCCCAACAACTTATCTCCATGTGAATTTACTCTATATGTTTATTTATTGCCTGTCTCTCCCCATTAAAATGTAATGAGATCAGGAATTTTGTGTGCCCTCAGTGCCAAGAGCAGTGCCTGGCACAAAGCAGGTGCTCGTTAAAAGTCAAGTGAATGAATGACAAACTAATTAATGCATATGAAATATTGCATGCTTCTCAGTGTAATGATGGGGGAAAGGATAAATTCAGTACAAAATATAGATACACTGTGAACACACAGAATAAAATAAAGGTAGGATGTGGCAGTTAGTTATCCGGTGAATCAGAGAAAATAGCTAAATTAGGAAACTAAACCAAAATAAGTTCCACACCAATGCTGAATTATCAAATGTGGCTACCTACACTGATCGAACTGCTAAATCTCCATTGTGTATCTTCTAAACACAAGAGTCGATGTCCAGCCTTTAATTGCAAAATAAACAGGCAGATTGTTAGAGAACAATTGAGAGAAGGTCACACAACATTTCAATATAAACAGAAAGCATCCGGGGACCGGAGGAGACTATGCTAGCCCTTGACCACAGAAATATAATGAGTCCACAATAGAAACAGATGTAAGAAGCAGATATTTAACTTAGATAAACAAGAATCCTATGGGCAAAAAGCAGGAGGAACAGCATTTTAGAGAGAGGGAAGGGAACATGTGTTAAGATGTGGAGCACAGTGGCATGGAACTGTACATAGTTCATTTCATTACAGCAAAAATTCGGATATTAGAAAAAATAAAGAGTGGAAAGACAAGGGCAGATGATAAAGGATCTTGCCTGCAATCCAGAGGAAATTACACATAAACATACTGGAAACGTAAAGCTACTTTAGAGTCCCACACAGAAGTGTGGGAAAGAAAGAAATTAGGGAATAGTGAATTCGGACGCAAGGAAACCAATGAAAATTTACATCCATTTGTCAATATCTGTCCACATTACAAATGCGTGATCCTCTTCACCTAGGAATTTCAGGACTTTATCGTATGTATATACTTAAACATAAATGCAAAACATTACTTTTCAAAATTATCCTTTATACTACAGTTTATACTGGCAAAAGATTGAAACAGTGTAACTCTTGATCAGTGGAAAAGAGGTATTTTTAAGTCACTTCATAGCCCAAAAATAGAGTATTTTACAGCACCTGTATAGAATGAGAAAGTGGTAGAATATACAAAAAACAAAATTGTATTGTTAACTGTAATAAAAAGCATGTTTGCAGAGCAGTATGCAACATATTAATATTTGTATTAAGAAACACATTCAAAGTTAGAATTAACTTCTAGAAGGGATGAGAATGAAATGCACTTTTCACTTCATAAAACTTTTGCACTTTAAGAAAAGGCTAATTTCAGTATTCAAAATAGTAATAAGAATATAAGTGACCAAAAATTCAAGAGAGTTTTTAGATGGTTTTTAGATGAGACATGGTAACTGACTGGATGTGCAATGGAGGCAGAGGAAGGACCATAGAAAGTGTCTGTTCTTGCTGGCCTGGAAAGCTAAAGAAGAGGCTGCCACCAACAGTAACATCTATAGGTTTTGGAAAAAGGGTAATGCATTTATTTTGGAAATACTGAGTCTCAGAAGCATGTGGGAAGGTACTTACAGATATTCAGTAACCAAATATGTGAGAGTGAGTGTGTGTGTGTGTGTGTGTGTGTGTGTGTGTGTGTGTGTGTATGCTGTACTAATGAAGAAGAACTGAAAATTCAGTGCTTCATACAAAATGGGTTAAGTATTCTGGTGATTTCAGCAGCTCTTCAGGGCAGCTCCCTTCCAAGCAATGAATCAAAGATATAAGATGTTTGCATTTTACAGCTACGCCTTTAGGATACTTGGCTTCCACACAGCGGTGATTGGATAGGAAAAAGCCAGAGGACTGTACGTTGGCTCTTAAATGTTTCAGCCCAGAACTGTCATATGTCACTTCCACTCAGAGCCCAACATGATCCTGTCTGCTTCTACAAGGCCTAGGAAATTTGAAGGAGCACATGGAATCCAATGTTGTACATCCATTAACCCTCTAGGCCACATGATAACCCTGCAAGGCATGTTTTAATACCCCCACTTTCCAGAGGAGAAAACAGAGGATTGAAAGTCTAAGTAAATTGCCTGATGTTACAAAACTGCAAGAAAACCAGAGTCGGATTTCAAAAGCAGGTTTCAGTCTCTAATGTGGAAGCTCTTTCGTGAACTGCAGCCCTTTCCAAGGATATCCATTGTCTTGAATCCATAAGAAAAGTCCTGAGACAAATATCAGGCTTTAGCATCATTTTGACTCTTCTGGGCACTCTAATTGCTTGGTGATTCAATTAAAAATCAGATTCTTTGGCCCTAACCTAGATGTAAAAAAATCAAAATTTGAATGGCAGAGCAGGAATACAGATTTTTAACAAACGCATGCCTATTGCAGTTGGAGAACCACTGCCCTTCAGCACAGACGACTCCCAAGCAGCTGAGACGGTCCCTTTCAGCGTGTGCACTGTGCACAGCGGGGGGCACTCCTCAGCGTGGGCAGCAGTGATGCCCAGCCAAGAACGCTCACCGGAACAACTGAGCCGTTGTTAAAGCCACACACGTCGGGACCCACCCCGTTATGTGTGTATCTCTAATGTTTCTCCAGTTGATTCTAACGTCCTCTCCTGGATGAAACTGCTGAATTAATGGTTTTTAAGTTAAGACAAGAACTGGAGGGTCTGTACAGCATACACAGTTACCAATGGGGACAAGAGGCAGCGTTTATTGTAGGGATTGAAAGCACAGGCAAAGGAGCGCACTCTAGAGCTTTCCAGTGCAGCCAATTACTTAACTCCCCTCTGCCTTCCTCACCTGTTAATAAGGTATTGATAATGCAGAACTTATATGGTTGCTGTGATTATTGGATAAGATAAAGCAATTAAAGGACAAAGCACAATGCCTAGCATAAGGTGTTTAATAAATGTTAGCTGCTGATTTATCACTATTTCTGCTGTAAGATAAATTAGATAAATCGGCAAGTATGAAGGAGAAACCCTTAAAACCACCTCTTCTGGGGAGTGATTAAAAGCAGGTAGTTTGGAGTCACATGGTCTGCGTTCAAATCTAAGCCCCACTAGCAATGACACCTTGGGCAATCTATACAAACTGCACTCTGCCACTATCTTCTCCTCTGAAAAAAAGAAATGATTTTCAAAAGGCTAAAAAAGAGAGAATACACATGAAATATGTAGGATGGTGTCTGGCACACAGCTGGTCCTTAGTACGGTATTAGTCTAACAATAAGGCTGTAATTCACTCAGTGATTCTTCACAAGCATCGTTGGCAGGTCTACCAGCAAAATTCATGCCAGCAGGCTAACCCCCCTGGACAGCTCAGGCACAGTTCCTCTGCTGTAAAGCGGTCCTGCTGACACAGAGCACACCTTCTTGTACATCCCATGAGCATGGGTTTCAAACTCAACAGACTGAATTTCAAGTTTGACTCTGTCACAAAGCAACAAGCCCTGTAACTCTGGCCAAGCTACGATTTCTGAAAGACCACGGAAAGGTGAGCAGCATCTAAAAGAATAAGGATTATTACAAGGATCAAAATTTGAGGAATTTTGTTTCTTGCTAAAGAATCAACACAAGTCCTTTATTAAAATACAGACGTGAGCTGATGAAAGCTTATCTGGCACGCCGCAGGATCAGTAACCAAGCTGAACGACCACCACATTGTGGTATAAATCTGATTTTAGATAACTGAAATCCCCTGCCACCTAAAACACTTGGCAAAGGTTTATATTTTTAACCTTGCAGAGAACCTGATTAATATAAAATTATTATATTTCATTGTGGGGGTTTTTTTCTGTTTCTCCCAAATATTCATTTCCTGATGTGGTGAAAATGCCTGGAAAGCAATATGGTCAAAGGATCATTCATCAAAAAACCAGTAACCAGTGAAATCAAAGCAATCTCTTTAAAAGGATTTTTACTGTGTTTGATTAATTTTAAAAATCATATTAAACAACAAAGTGATTAAATCATCTTCAAAACTCTGCAGCTCTAGTTAAGTACATGACTGACAGTCTCCATGCTCATGTATGACAGAAAATGTCTCCCATATTTTCCTCAGCTTACCTCAGAGCTGCTCCACTGCAGAAGAGGAGATTTGGGTTTATTCTTACTTTTACTAATCTCTTTTGTAGAACGAGTCTCTCCTTTGGGTTCATCTGGATTAACTTCCTTTATAAACCGATGGGCAACATCCAATACATTGGATAATATTTGAGACTTTGCCTATTAAAGAAAAATAAACCAGGAATAAAAAGCCTTACGTTGTCAGCCTAAGCAATTTAGATACATCAAAACATATTTGCGTCATCCTATGACTGGTAAAATTCAACGCACTTTATTTAATATTTAAAACTACAAATTGCTGTTTAAATCAAACAATAGAATAGTGAAAGCTGCCATCTACTGAGGGGCTAGTTTGAGCTCAGACTATCCTAAGTATCTTAAAAACATGGCATTTAATCCTCAAGTCAACTCTAAAGCATATTTTTAATCTCTGTTTTAGGGATACAGAAACAAAAGCTGTGAGGGTTTAAATAACTTGTCCTTGGTCACATGGTGAGTGGGTGGCAGAGCTGGGAAGTGACCCCAGGTGTGTATAATTCTAATGACTCATAGGCTTTCCACTATATAGACCCCAAATAGATAGATGTGCTATTTTGTGCACATCATGGATAAAGAACTAAATATAGCTAATCTAGTGGGAGCCTGAATAAGCAGTAATGAATATTTTCTTGGTGATAAAGCATCTTTAGAAAGTATTAACTATTCAAAAGTGCACATCAGGAAGTGCCCCTACCTGTGGTTCCCCAGCAAGCTCCAGGTCGTTCCTCTTGTCATGCCTTTGCTCATGAGCTTCACTTACCAGGAAGGCCCTCCCTCCTCTGTGACCTTTGCCTGGCGACTGACCTCGCCTTCTGGATTCACCGCAAATTACTCCCACCTTTCCCTGCGCTCCTCCCCAAACTGAGCGAGGTGCCCATCCTCTGTACCCACTTCTTACCCCAAGGGGATCGCTAACAGCCCACACAATATTGATTTTACATCATCTTTTGATGTCCATCTATCCCACCATATCATGAAATCTCACAGAAGGAAACAATCATGTCTTAAATCTTTGATGGCTACCACAGTGCCTGGCAAATAGCACACAGCAAAATAACATAAAAATACAGTGTTGGGAAATTGAGTAAAACTAACTTCTCTTTTCTGATTTCAAAACACCTTTTTACTTGGCATAAAAAAATGCCTTGTAAATCTGTTTTGTTTGTCAAGGGTGGATGCAGTTTTTAAATGTTTCGAAGTAGCTGTTTCCATCTTCTTTGTTTAAAAAAAGAGAAAAAAGCTTAATCATGGAGGCCTGACGTGACAGAAGCAAACCAGGCGGGAGTTATCACCACTCCTCATCTCCTCCCTGTTGTATGTGCACTGAGGAGCTGGTAAAGACGAAATGAAGGTCTAAGTTGCAGATAAAAAATTAAATTAAATTAAAAAGAAGGCGCTGGGGGAGGGAGAGAAATAATGGCAGAAATAAAATTAAGTGGAAAAAAGATTTTTAAAAACCTTATTAAGTGCCTTCAGAGTGGCTGGAAAAGAGCAGGCAAATCTCAGGAAGGCCCTGTTTTCTGAGGGATCTCCTATCAGCAGTAACCCTGGTTTGCCCAAGGTCTGTAGGATTCTGGATCCCATCTGAGCTTGAGCCAAACTCCAGAGGTCTGATGCAGGAAAAATGGGTGCATTTCATTGTTCACAAATTACACCTGAATAAAGTTGATTTATCAAGAAAATAAAAAGGAAATTAGGCCAATGGTAATGCTTCATTTTTCCCCAGAAAAATGCATTTTAACAAAATTTTTTTCAGTCATAGTAATCCAATCTAAGCCTAAGTTTAAATTACCTAGAATAAAGTACTGTAGATTTCAAAAGTGGTTAAAATTTCTAGTTTATATTTTATATTTTTTAAATATCAAAAAATATTAATTTTATATAAAATTATCAAATGGGGTTATCATTCAAATATATATATTTAAATAACACAAAACAAAGAGTATTCCTGTCCTAATATGAATCTTGCTATCAATGTTTCAATTTTTATAACATCTTTAGGTAGCATATTAAAAGACTGAAATCATCAATAAAAATGATTTTATTCTCAAATTAAATTTACTGCTAAAAAATAAGATAAATACCATGAATGACTTATAAACTGAAATCCTATACCTAAATGTCTTAAAATTCTGTTAACTCAATATACGTAAAATGCCAATAAATGTGAATTTTCTTTCCCTCATCTTACATTTAAATATTACTTTTCTTGGTTGTAAGAGTATATATGTATACTCTATTTTTCTCATTCTTAAAACAATCATGCAAAGACAGAGAACAGATATTATAAGCTCCACTATTTAGCCAAGAAAATCCAAGTTCATAAAGCTTTGCTCAAAGCCAAGCGGATACAAAATGTTGGGGCTTGAGTTAGAATCAAGGTCTTTCTTTCCCAGGCTAATCTCCTTCCCTACTGAATTACGTTAACATAGAAAATGGGTCTTACTTTTGATTTTTTGAAACTTAAAATTATTAAATTCTCTCTAAATGTCCCTTCCATTTAAAAGAAAAAGAAAACTACATACATCATGAAATGATTAACACAATAAGTTTAATGAACATCCATCATCTCATATAGATATGAGAAAAGAAACAGAAAAAAAAATTTCTCCTTATGATGAGAACTCTTAGGACTGACTCTCTTTTATATACAACATACAACAGTGTTAATTATATATACAATTGCTTGTACAGAGATCAGACTGTTGAGTTTTGTTCTTAATTCATTGTGCGTATTTATTTTCATGTTGGATCAAGCACAAGAAAATTAAAGGGAGGAACAGAGATTCTCCTTTCACTTATCTTATTTACATATTGCAGGGGAGAGGTGAGTTAGATGGCAACATGAACTTTGAAAAAACAAAGCTTTTGAACAAAGTTTAAAATATTCTATAAGAGTAGAATTACAGAACAAACTCAAGCCATCTATCTCCTAAGAGGTGTAAGGTTTAACAGAATCATTAATATTAGAAATTCACCAAAGTACTATATAAATGGTTTTTATAATGCTTAGAAGTCCCTAGCTATGTGAAAAATACATCACACATATGTTATTTTTAACAACTTTAATTCTTCCAATGAGTATGGAATCTCTTTCCATTTTTTGTGTGTCTTCTTCAGTTTTTTTCAAAAATATCTTACTAGTTTTCAATGTACAGGTCTTTTACCTCCTTGGTTAAATTTATCCCTAGTTATTTCACTCTTTTTGTTGCAAGGGTAAAAGAATTGTTTCCTTAATTTCTCTCTGTTGGTTTGTTGTTAGTGTACAGAAACACAACCTTTTTTCAATACTGCTTGCAAATTTACAGTATTCATTTATTATTTCTGATAGTCTTTCAGTGAAGTCTTTAGGGTTTTCTATAAATAAAATTATCTACAAATAGTGACATTTTTACTTCTTCCTTTCCACTTTAGGTGTCTTTTATTTCTTTTTCTTATCTAATTGCTCCGACTAGGACTTTCAGTAGTACCTTAAGTAAGAGTAGTATGAGGGGGCATCCTTGTCTTGTTCCTCATCTTAGAGGGATAAGCTTTCAGGTTTCCATCATTGAGTATGATGTCAGCTGTGAGTCTGTCACATATGGCCTTTATTATGTTCAAGTATATTACTTGTATACTCATTTTATTGAGAGTTTTTATCACAAATGATGTAGAATATTATCAAATGCTTTTCCTGCATCTATTGAGATGATTATTTGATTTTTAATCTTCTTTTGTTAATGTAATACATCATGTTGATTGATTTGTGGGTGTTGAATCATTTTTGCATCTGTGGAATAAATCCCACTTGATCATTGTGTATGACCCTTTTAATGTATCGTTGTATTTGGTTTGTTAATACTTTGTCAAGGATTTCTGCATCTATGTTCATCAGAGATATTGGCCTGTAATTTTACCTTTTTGCGTTGCCCTTGTCTGGTTTTTGGTACCAAGGTAGCGTTAGCACTGTATAATAAGTATTCACTCCTCTTGAATTTTTTGGAAGAGTTTGAGGACAGGTATAAAATCTTCTTTGAATGTTTGATAGAATTCACTTGTGAAGCTGTCCAGGCCTGGACTTCTGATTTTTGGAAGGTTTTTGATTACTGTTCCAATATTCTTAGTAAAGATTGGTCTATTCAGATTTTCTATTTCTTCATGATTCAGTCTTGGAAGGTTGTTTGATTCTAAGAATTTGTCTATTTCTTCTAGGTTGTCCTATTGTTGGAGGATAGCTGTTCATACTATTTTCTCATAATCCTTTGCATTTCTGTACTATCCATTGTAATTTCTAGTCTTTTGTTTCTGATTTTACTCATCTGAGCCTTCTCTCTTTTTTTCTTAGTGAATCTAGATAAACATGTGTCAAGTTTTTATCTTTTCAAAGAACAAGCTCCAAGTTTCATTGATCTTTCCTACTGCCTAAAGTCTCTATTTTCATCCTGATGTTTATTATTTCCTAATTTTTACTGATTTCGGGCTTCATTTGTTCTTTATTTTTCCTAGTTCCTTTAGGTGTAAGATTAGAATGTTTATTTGAGAATCGTTTTGTTTCTTCAGGTAGGCTTGTAATGCTGCAAACGTGTCTTACAGGACCACTTTTGCTGCATCCTATAGATTTCAGTAGGTCATACTTTCATTTTTATTTGTCTTCAGTTTTTAAAAACTTTCTCCTTTGATTCTTCGCTGACCTAATAGTTGTTCAGTAGCAAGTTGTTTACTCTCCACTCATTTGTGATTTTTCCAGTTTTCTTCTTGTAGTTGATTTCTAGTTTCATACTACTGTCATCAGAAAAGATGCTTGATATGATTTCAATCTTCTTAAATGTATTCAGGTTTGTTTTGTGCCCAAACATATGATCTATCCCTGAGAAAGTTCTATGTGCATTTGAGAAGAATATGCACTCTGCTGCATTTGGATGAAATGTTCTGTACAAATCCACCCAATCTGTCTGGTCTAATGTTTCATTTAGGGTTGCTGTTTTCTTGACTTTCTATCTGGTTGACTTTCCATTGATGTAAGTAGGGTGTTAAAGTTTCCTTCTTGTAACTATTATTGACTTGTTGCCAATTTCTCCCTTTGGGTCTGTTAATAATTGTTTTATATATTTTGGTGCTTCTACGTTAGGTGTACATATATTAGTAAATGTTTCTTCTTAATGAATTGTCCCCTTTATCATTTATATAATGTCCATATTGGTCTCTTGTTACCTTTTTTTGGCTTGAAGTTGATTTTGTCCTTGTATGTGTTTGCTTACAATCACTTTCTTTTGGCTGCCATTTGCTTGGAGTATCATCTTCCATCCCTTCATTTTAAGCCTGTGTTTGTTTTTAGCGCTGAGATAAGTCTCCTGGAGACAGCAAATAATTTGTCCTTGTCTTTTAATCCACCTAGCCACTCTGTCTCTTTTGATTGGTGAATTCAATCCATTTACATTAGGGTCATTACTGAGAGATGAGGACTTAGTACTGATGTTTTCTCTTTTGTTTTCTGGTTGCTCTATATCTCCATTGTTTCTTTTTCCTTGTGTTTCTGTCTGCCATTTTACTTTGGTAGTTTTCTATGATGTTTTTCACGGTTTCCTCTTGTTTTATGTTTTATGACTCTGCTCTAGATTTATTGTTGTGGTTACCATGAAGTTTATATAAAAGTCTCAGATAAAATTGTCCTTTTTCTGCTAATAGCATATTATCTTCATTTGCCTATTCAGATTCCATTCTTTTCCTCTTCCCCTTTATGTTTTTGTTGTCTCAAAATATCCATTTTTATATTGTGAGTTTGTAACCAAACTGAAGCTACTACAGTTATTTTTACTGCTTTTTCCCCTTTAATCTCTATGCTATAATAAATGCCAGTTGCAGTTTTCTGATCCTGATTATTATTTTACTCAAAGTTTTATATACCTTTGCCTTCTCATTTCAGGTAGAAGAACTCCTTTAACATTTTTTGTAAGGCAGGTCTAATGGTGATAAATTTCCTCAGCTTTGTTTGTCTGGGAAAGCTTTTATTTCTCCTTCATATGTGAAAAGTAACTTTTCTGGATAAAGTATTCTTGGCTGACAGTATTTTTCTTTCAATATTTTGAGTATGTTATTCTACTCTGTCCTGGCCTACATCTGCTGAGAAATCTGCTGATATTCTGATGCAGGTTCCTATGTAGGTTACCATCATTTTTACCCCTGGTAGCCTTAAAAATTCTTTATCATTGACTCTTGATGATTCTAATATAATGTGTCTTGGAAAAGGTCTTTTGGACTGAGGTAATTAGGTGTTCTCTTTGCTTCATGGACTTGTATCTCCAGATCATTCTCCAGATTTGGGAAGTTTTCAGCTATTATTTCTTAAAATAAACTCTGTGCTCCCTTCTCCCCTCTTCTCCTTCTGAGATACCCATTATCCTTATGCTCCCCTTCCTAATGGAGTCGGGCAGTTCTCATAGAATTTCTTCCTTTAAAAAAAAAACCTTAGTTCTCTTTCCTCTTCTACCTGAAACATTTCTTTATTTATATCTTTGAGCTCACTGATCCTCTTTCCTATATGGTCTCTACCTCCAGTGCTTTCTAATGCATTCTTCATCTCATTGAGATCTTTGGCTCTAGAATTTGTTTGTTCTGTTTTTAGAGTTTTAGTTTTGTTAAAATACTTCATCTGTTCATTAATTTTATTCTTGAGTTCATCGAACTCCTTTTCTGAGTTTCCTTGTAACTCACTGAGTTTCCTCACGACAACTATTTTGAATTCTCTATCAGTTAGATTGTATTATTCAATACCTTTAAGTCTGATTTCTAGATGATTGTCAGTTTCTTTCTGTGATACAGTGTTATGGTTTTTCATGATGTTTGATGAGTTGCTCCTTTGTCAGTGCATTTGAAGTAATAAACAACTTTCTTATTTATATAAAGTTGTTTTTAAATTTAGATTCTAATAATTAAAGGCCTCGTTATTCGAGGCCTTTCTTTTGTTTTTCAGTAGGTGGTACTACAGCACAAGCTTCTGGTTTCTCATACCTGAACTGCCTCTGGCTACATTTGAGAATGGGTGTCCTCAGCACCTAAGCTGTCAGTGTTTGGAACTCCGGTTTTGCTGCTGCCTTGCTGCTGCCAGTGTCACTGCTATCACTAGCATCGCCACTGGGGGAGCCAGGGTAGCAGGAGTCATGACACATTGCTGCATCTGGGGTTGCCAAGTTCAAGGGTGCCACTGCCACGGGTTCAGGGGCCAGAATCACAGGCACCCATCATGGCTGGAAGGACCAGGACTGTGGGTCCTTGCCACCACCGCTGTCTGGTTTCCTGTGGCCATGGGTGCCACTGCAGTTGGGTGTCTGGAGTTATGTGCTCTGCCTCCCCGACTGCTACTGGGTTCTCCAGGGCTGTGGGCTCACCCACTATGGCCAGAGGGCTGGGGTCATGGGCACCACCTCCACTGTTACATCAATTCCACCTTCTCTTTGTGTCCCAGTCCATTCACCTTCAGATGTACAGATGTGTGGAACTCTCTGGCATCCTGGTGTGTTGGGTAGGGGAAGCTTTGTTACAGATGTTTGTTATGGATGTTCGTTATGGATGTTTTACTAGGTGTTATGGATGGGAGTTATGGATGTTTTACTAGTTGTAGACTGAGGGAGAGAGACAAAGGGAGCATCTGGTCCTACCACGATGCTGACATCACTCCAAGAGCAAATTGTTTAATCCTTCTGAGAGGAAGTTTTCTTCCTCATCTAACCACAGCAGATATAGATAGATAGATAGATAGATAGATAGACAGACAGATAGATAGATATAAAAATAGACAGATATAGATATAGATTTCTTTCTGTGTGCTTTTGACTCTCAGCTTATATCGATGCTAGAATTTTGCTCTTCATGTGTGATCCATATATCAGCAGTATCACTATCATCTGAAAATGTGCTAAAAATACAAAATCTTAGGTCCCACTCAGACTTACTGAATCAAAATTTGCAGTTTTAGATATAATTTGAATGAACATTAAGGTTTGAGAACCATTGTGTTAGAACACTTATCAGTCAGTTGTATTACAGTTGTTTGAATATATCTGTCTTCTCTCTTGTGATGATGAATTCCTTGATTCCCTGAGAGAGGGGACCATATCTTATTCTGCCCTGTATACCAAGTATACTTTATATATCTACATATACATATAATATCATCTTCTTTCAATTATCCTCCCTGCAGCCCCATCCTTCACATTTTGCAGCTAGAACATTGTTTGATGCTGATTAGGTACTTAAGAAATGTTGGCTGAATTTAATTTAATTGATTTAACTAAGATAAAAATGAGTAAAATTTCCATTTGAACATTCCTTCTTTATACCCAAGCTATTTGAGTCAATGTCAACACAGGCAAAATCAATGGCACTATTAATAATAGCACAAAAGGGCAAATCATTTACCTTTCTCTAAGGCTAAATGTTTGTACCTGTAAAGTAAAGATAATCTCTACCTTGCAGGGCTATTGTGAAGAATACATATCTTTTATGAAAAACACCTAGCAGAGTGATGACAGAAAATAGTGCATTCAAATGATTGCTATCATTTTATCTAGATCACAATAGTATACTATTTCTATGCAAATAAGAGAAATAGTCTAAATATCTGGAAAACAGAATTCCTACCAAATTCAATGGACTTCTGACTATGGTACAATGAAGAGGTCAGTAAAATACTCTGTTGCCATAAAACAATGTCAAATAATAAATTGTTAAAAACTATTTCAGGGCTCTGGAAATCAACCAAAAGCAAACAAGAAACATTTATTCAAGAAGAAATACTCTGAAATTCGTGAAGAACAACAAGAGAGTATGGATAGGGCTGCTCCTTTCTTAAATGTCCCTTCCCAAGTTTGTCAATATTACTAAAGTGACTGGCCTTGCTGAACAGGGAGTATGTTTGATTCCCAGTGGAGAGCAAAATCTTGGAGTTGCACTGGCATTATCAATGAACTAGAAAATTTGGTTATAAATGAATGAGGAAAAACTACAGCTCTGACAGACTGAGGTTTTGGCCCCAGTGGGGATGAGTAGTGGACCACCCAAACACCTAAATGGATGATTCTGAAAATGAGGGCTATATAAGAGCTGATTAAAAAATGAAAATCACACACACACACAACAAATAGGAATTCTTGAGTATGACATATATAAGCTAACAATAGATTTGAAATGAAGGAAAGAAGATTCCAGGAACTTGAAGGCAGACCAAGATAGATCATCTAATTTGAAAAGCAAAATGTAAAAGTTTTTTAAAATATGAACAAAGCCTTAGAGACTTATGGGATGGCATAACCATCCAATATATATTTAGTGGAAGTATCAGAGGGAAAGAAATGGGCATAGAAATATGAAGAAATAATGGGCCCAAACTTCTCATATTTGATGAAAATTATTACTTCAAACGTCCCAAGAAGCTCAACAAGCCCCAAGAAAGATAAACACAAGGAGATCCATACCAAGACATATCATAATCAATCTACAAAAAGCCAAAGACAAGCAGAAAAACATGAAAAGAACAAGAGAAAAAGGATTCATCACACATAAGTGTGCATCAGTATGAATAACAAGCTGACTTTACATCTGAAAAAAATAATCCAGTAGTTCCATTTCTGGGTGTATACCCAAAATAATTGAAAGCAGGGTCTCAAAGAGATATTTTCATACCCATGTTCATAGCAGCATTTTTCACAATGGCCAAGAGGTAGAAACAATGCAAGTGTCCATCAGTGGACGACTGGATAAACAAAATGTGGTATATGCATACAGTGAAATATTCTTTAACCTTAAAAAAGAAGGAAACTGACATGCCACAACATAGATTAACCCTGAGAAAAATATGCTAAATGGAATAAGCCAGTTACCAAAAGACAAATGCTGTATGACCACACTTACATTAGGTACCTAGAGTACTCAGATTCATAGAAACAAAGTACATTGTTGTTCAATGGTATGAAGTTTCAGTTTTGCAAGATAAAAAAGTTCTGGAGATAGACTGTAGAAAAATGTGAACATACCAAACCACACACTTAATAATGATTCAGATGGTAGAATTTATGTCATGTATATTTTACCACAATTAAAAAAAATTGAATGTATATGGAATGTAGAGGAACTAAAATAGCCAAAATAATTTTAAACAGAAGAACAAAATTGGAGAATCTTTACCAACTGATCTCAAAATTTCTTACAAAGCTACAGTAATCAAGACAATGTAGTATTGGCATAAAGCTAGGTACACAGAGCAAAAGAACGGAATGTGGAGACCGGGAGTAAGACCTTATGTTCAAATGATTTTTAACAAAGATGTCAAAGCAATTCAGTGGGAAATAATGGTCTTTTTAACAAATAGCGCTGGGACAATTAGATGGCCACATGCATAAATATGAACTGACAGACACATACCTCACACCATATACAAAATAAAATGTATCACAGACCTAAATTCAAGGGCTAAAACTATACATTTTATAAAAGAAAATATAGGGGAAATCTTTAGGACTTTGGATCAGGCAAAATTTTTAAAGATGACACTTAAAACATGATCCATAGAAGAAATAAGTGATATATCAAAGCTTTGTCAGAACAAAATTGTCCTGAGAATGTGATGCATTCTATAACAAAATCCCATCAGGTTTTGTGTTTGTTTAGGAGGTTTTTGGTAGTCATTGACAATCTTATCCTAAAATTGATCATCTTATTCTAAAACGTATATGCAAATGTAAAAGACCTAGAATTTGAACTTTAAAATTTGCTTTAAAAATAAAGTCTTTTTTCAAAATATCTGCAAATCATATATCTGATAAAAAGACACATCCAGCATACATAAAGAACTCTTAAACATCAATAACACAAAGACAAATAACCCAGTTTTAAAATGGTCAAAAGATATGAATAAATATTTCACCAAAGATATATAAAAGGTTAACAAGCAAATGAAAAGGTGTGCAACATCATTCAACTAGAGAAATGCAAATTGGAACCACACTGACATAGCATTACACACATAGCAAAACAACTCTAATGCAAAGGAATGACAGTACCAAGCTTGGGCAAAAATGTGGAGAAGATGAAACCCTCTTATGTTGCTGGTGAGAAATGTAAAATGATACAGACACTTTGGAAGTGTCTTGAATAGTTTCTTGAATAGTTAACAAAACTTGGGACTCAACAATTCCACTACAAGATATGTACAGGAGAGCAATAAAATTATAAGTCTGCAAAAAAACACCTGTACATGAATATTCATAGTATCATTATTCTAACAGCCAAAAGTCTAAACAATCATTATGTCCATCAATTGATGACTAAATAAACAAAATATGACATATTCATACAACAGAATATTATTCAGCATTAAAAAGGAATGAACTACTACAAAGAACATGAAACACTGGAAGGACCTCAGAAACCTTAAGTGAAAAGAACTCAGACACAAAAGACTGCATATGAATGATTCCATTTTTATGAAATTTCTAGAAAAGAAATCTATAGCAACAGAGAACAGACCAGTGGTTGCCCAGGGCTAGAAGTGGGAACAAGGGTTGACTGCAAAAAAGCACCAGGAAAATTTTGGTTCTAAAACTCAGTTGTGGTGACTACTGCACAGGTTTGTAAATTTAATTGAATTGTATAGTTACAATGTGAATTTCAGAGTATGTAAATGAAACCTCAATAAAAGAAATTTGGACTGAAAAATAAGTCAGTAGGCAAGTAGCTTCCTGCATCACTTGGCTGACTGCAGCAGAGACTTGTATTAGGGGGAATGTTCAGTTTCTAGTAATGTCCCCTTCCATCGTAATTTCTCCCTGACCCACAACAGAGCTCATCCTCACCAGCCCCACCACGGAAGACATAATTTCTCAATATACTTCTACCCTCTGGGCCACAGGTCATAGGACAAGTGAGCTCACGAGGATTTAATTTGGAATCAAGAAAGCAACATTTGGTCTGTCACTGATCCTCTGTTATGTATCTTCATAATTTGCCAATTACAAGAAAAAAAATAAAGTAGACACATAGAAAAAAATAATAAAAGTGGAAGAAGGAGTCTTCCTGGGCTCTCGACAATGTCTAATTTCTGTTCCTGGGTTCTTACCAAGACTCAGCTACAACAGCCCTACTGCCATACAATGAGACATCTGCATGGCCTTCAATAACAAGAAAAAATTCTTTTTGCTCAAGCTAGCGTAAAGAGGCCCAACTTATACAGAGATCAGTGCTTCCCATCTAGGGCAAGGAGACTGAAAATAGGGGAAGTGTTTTGGGTCTTCACAATCACTGGACAGCATTACCGACATTTAATGGGTGATAACCAGGCTTAACGAATATTCCAAAGTGGGATGAATGGTACAGCTCAAGAAGAAAAGGTCCTTCTCACACTCAAGAGATACCCACTGAGGAACAGTAACACAGACCTAGCCTTAAATTAACCACATTAACAACATTTTTTAAAATTACAGAAACCTAGTAAAAATAAATCATAATGCCACCACACTAAAAAGGAAGAAATAGAGGCTCCTTGCAATTTATGAATTGTACCCTTTACAGGGGTGACCACCATCAACACTTTGGCATATATCCCTGCAGCTTTTTGTCTCTGCTTAGAAGGACACATCTAGATTTGCAACACAAAACATATGAACTAAATAATAAAACAACTGTCACTTTGAGAAATAAGTAGCCAATGACCAAGAATGTAAAGGTTTTGTTTTTATAAAACATTTAAAATAGATAACTATGAATAATAGTTAACAGTATCATAACATGATATGGAATCTATTAATAAGATATTCTCCAATTTCAAAACTCAAATATCTTCTAAACATGAAAATTGACATATAGCAGTACTAATGGGTTGTAACAGGAGGCGGAGGGGACTGAAATTGAATAAAATTACCTGTACAACTTCTCCACATGCTGAAAATGTTTAAAAAATCAAACCAAAACAGCCTTCAGGGCACAGAGTAAATCATATATCTCACTGCAGGATGGAAGCTTAAACTAAAGCCAAAAACCGTGATTTACTGCCAGCATTTCTAGATTCCCCACATCCTTCACTCCACTGCATGATAGTAGGATTTCATCTGGTTACTGTTCTAAACTCTCACCTGAACTTTTTTTTTTCTCCCTAGAATGATATTATCTTTCAAATTACACTCTGGAAGAATTCATCACTCTGACAATGTATCATTAATCAAAGTAAAGACGGTTGATATTTTATAGCATTTTAGAACGGATGCACCTTATAGAAGTTAAGGTCCAAGAGTAAAAGCTTTAGTTTAGTTAGAAAAATGATAGACTTTATGGTAGTGTCAGTGCTTCAAAACTCTAACTGCCTTCATCACCCCAAATCCCGGTATCCAGCAATACATATTAATGATCATGTTGATATAGCCATGCCTCCTTATGCCAGAAGTTCCAGCTCAAAGAAGTTCACACATAACTTAGACCTCTGTTACTTTGTAAGTTTGGTGGGGGGAAATGCTGAATGTCTCTTTTCATGGTGCTAATTTTCACTGATTTTCCAGCTGCAAAATTTTAGAAGAGATTTATGGCAACCCACAGCCTTGTATTAAAAAGTGAAAATTCTAATTTCTGAAGAAGAGTTCTGTTATTTCATTTGTTTTTGCTAGGCAAAGAGACAACTGAGGTAAGGATGTACATATACACAGAAAAAATGGTTACTCATACACAGAACTGATTGTTGAACTCTGCTGGGCTCATATAGCACTTAATTATAAAACTCATTTCAGGAAGGTCAAATTATGCCCTAACGGAACTTTTTGAAAATGAATATATACGTATATACGTAGGGCTTTTTGGCGTGGTTTTTCAGAAAACACTTTACTTCCATACTGAGAATATTTTCCCAAGTACAGTTTGTTCTGATTTCCTTGATGTGAATTACCTCATATGCAGTTGGTAAACAGAGGAATGATGTCAGTATAGCTGTGGAGTTTAATTGATTCTTAAGTTTTTCTTTTCCAGCACATTACTGTTTTGAGGCAATCGAGGGCAAGCTATCTCACAATTAAAGCCAAAATCTTAGTAATATACGAAAACCTTAGGAAAAAAGCTGAAAATCTATTTAAAAAAAAAAAAAAAAAGCCTCCCCACAGTGCAAATAAGACTATTTTAACAGTCTTAACAACCATACATTTCACTAAGTTAAGCTACCTGGAAAAAATGTGAATGCAGGTAAAGAAGTTACAAAGAAGCTTTCTCTGATTTAAAACAATGGATTAATAAAAGAAGCAACAGTTTGATTCAGAGTTTTCATCTTGACAAAAGTGATCTCATTAAAAGTGAATTGCTTCCAGGACCTACATCACAGAGAAGGAAGCCCAGGTCCTCAAGGTACATGTGTTAGCGGTTTTATAAGGATGGGTAACTGCTTTTGTTAGGGCTCTGATTACAAGACGCCACAGGATCTGAGTGGCCTTCCTCTAACCCTAATTTTTCCTGAAGCCCTGTTAGTTAAGTATGGGATTGTCCAGAATGGGAAGTTTTTCAAAAATCATATACTGTGTTATGATAGTAACATATGTACACTGAAAAATTATGCTTTAATTTATAGTAAAGTAAACTTTTTATTAAAAATCATCAAAATATTCGCTCTAGATTTATTTATCCGAAGAAGCCTCCACAGATGATTTTGCTAGCATATTTCTATTTATAGTTGCATTAAACACGGTGCACGATGATAGTACAAGGATCCTGTTATCTAAAACTGACAATAGCAAATCATTTGAATCTCGTGTGGAGCGACATAGAAAAGAAAGAATACTAACACGACACCAAGCAGATACATTTCGCAAATTATCATGTATCTGTGACAAGATGCAATGAGCCCGTTAAATTTCCACCTAGTAAAAATATCTTTGCAAAGTAAAAAGGATTTATTTATAAAAGTACATAATTTTGAACCTAACCCATTAAGTAAGAATGAAAAAGAGAAGCCTTCATCTCTCAATTTTTTCACACTATTAAAAGATACTGTCTACTCTCAGAGCAAACTGTTATTTTACTTTTCTGATGAATCCATCCTGACAGATAGTCTTAGTACAAATTTGTTCTCTTAAGAAGGCTTTACCATAGGGTCAACTCTGAATTTTCTATGAAAGCTGAAATAAATGATATCCATAAATGACTTAACCAAAGCTTTTATCACCAGTAGGATCAAACAGAAGAAAGAAAAAAGTTAACCTTCAGGCCAGCTGAAAGGTGGAGAAACGAAAGGCAGGAATTTCTGTATAGCAGACACCAGAAAGAAGAACAGAATTTGAGTGTAAGTCCCCATATAAATACATGAAGAAACAGGAGAAAACTAAATATTTACAGGGTGAAAGAAAACTGCAACAGGGGCGCTCACAACAGAATCATGTTTTAAATCCAGTTCTCATCATGTTTCTAAAAACAGATATGAAATTTGCATGAGTAGGATAAAAATATATACCAAAAAAACCTACTTATTGTAAGCAAATCCTGGAAGTGTGAAATTCTTGATTGAAGTTTATTGCTTATTCCAGCACTATTTCAGTATAACTTCAAGTAAAACTTAAAGGACGCTTAGATTTACCTTTCCTCTAAAGGCCTAATGGAAGCCACGGGTTTTTATTAATCAAAGGTTTATGTATTATTATTCCTTCTTGACACAGAAAGAGATAATAAAAATGAACAAGGACCTGGACACATGCCCCTGATTAGAAATTCAGTTTACTATTCAATAGACAGTAAGTGTCAAATAAAACTAATCTGGACTCAATATTTAGTACTATCATAAAGTGACATGTGAGAATAATGAAATAAACACACCTAATGCAGTTAAACTAAAAATAAGATAATATAGCATATAAATGTAATAGCACAGAAGGTAAGATACTGTCAAAAAACTTTAAATCACTTGGTATTAAGAAAAATAACAAAATGTGATCTCAGTCTAAATAATTGTGCCTTTCAAATTTCATTACATTAAAAATTCTATTCAGAGAGCAATCTTAAAAGTGTGCCAGAATAGCAGCAAGAAAACCATGTAGGAAATTCACACCTGCAGTCTGCTTTCTATTTGCAGTTTTGATGCCATATAATTATACACTATATTAATTATTTTAGCAAGTACTTACTATTGTTTTCAACTAATATTACATGTATAATGCATCCAGATGAGTTAGCTGCTTTCAGCAATTACTCATATTTGAGTTACATGAGGAACAAGTGATTTTATATGTGATGCTTTGAAAAACAGATTTTTAGGCATAACAGAATAAACTCACTAATAAATAACAATCAATAACCTGACATATTTGTTTTTTATATATAGTAATGCTGTTACATCACAGTCAGACAATTTTTATCCCAGAAAGACCAAGGAACCTAAAATATAATAAAAAACACAAACTAAAAAACTACTGTAAAATTTATTAGACTCCACAAAAAATCTATAGCACCTGCAAATTATAAAGACTCCTCAAATAACCAGCATCAGTGTGATTGATTAAAGGTTCAGCCATGTGGTTAGACTAATGATCTTTTTTTTTAAACAATACACATTTATTACCTCATGGTCTCCACTGGGTCAGAGTCTAGGTCCAGCTTAACTGGATGCTCTGCTCAGGGTCTCAGAAGGCTGCAGTCAAAGTGCTGGCTAGGCTGCATTCCTTCCTGAATTAAGTGTTTTCTTCCAAGCTCACAAGGTTGTTGGCAGAATTCAGTTCCTGAAGCTAAAGGACTGAGGTTCCAGTTTTCTTGCTGGCTGCCAGCCCCAGGGCTGCTTTCAGCTCCTAGAGGCTGCCCACACTTTCTTGCCATGTGGTCTTCTCCCTGACCCTCTCACTACAGGACAGGTTACTTCTGCAAGGCCAGTAAGAGGGTCTCTCTGGCCTCAGGGAGGGTCTCAGGTTCCCTCTTAAGAGCTGTCATCTGATTGGGCCAGGCCCACCCCAAATCAGCTCTCCTGGGATAACTCGAAATCAGCTGATTTGGAACCTTAATTACATCTGCAAAACCCCTTCACCTTTGTCATGTTCTACTGGCTAGAAACAAGTCACAGGTTTTTAGACCAATCTTTATGTTCCCCTCTAATATTGAGATTCTATTATTCTCCATTTGGATAAGGAGGAAGTCTGTATTTCTCTAAACTTTTACCTCACTCTATTTTCACAAAAACCTTCCAAAATATATATTACTATAATATTTTTAGAAACATCACTAAAACCAAAAGTAACCATTTCATTAATTCTTTAGACTCATCATCATTAACATACTTTGGTTTCAAGGTTCTAAATTTAGATGGTGTAGGAACTGTGTTGAATTTCTACAAATATTATATCTTGACTAATAAAACCTAGTGTATGGAGCACCTGCTGTAAGCAGAATACTTTTATATTTGTTGTCATTTAATCTGATCCTCACGACATCTCTGCAAGTTTCTGAGCTTGCATATATTAGTTTTATCTTAAAGATTTCCTTAGCATATATATTACAGACACACCCTTCTTTCCCTGTCAGATGGATTCGGGCCACCTCTGCATTAAACCTTTGCACTGGATCTGCCTTTCTCCACTGTATCTGTTACCTTGTCACTTGATTCTGTAATATACCTTCTAAACCACTAATGTTCTTCCAACCTTTCACTGGTGGTAATAGAAGCCCTACTCTCTCTTTTCCATGCCCCTTTCAAATGTAGTCTTTTTGCTTTCCCTAGCTTTTCTTAGTTCTGGTATCTAAAAATATCATCACAGATGTAGTTTCACTGGTGAAAGCTATTAAAATGTTCCATATTTAAAATATGACCCATAATTTGAAACTGTCTCCTCAAAAATCCTTATCAACATTCCTCCAAGAAATATATAAAATGGCCATTAAGCACATTGAAAAGATGTCCAGCATAATTAGTAATCAGGAAAACGCAAATCAAAATCACAGTGAGATGCTACTTCATGCCCATGAGGGTACGAGAATCACAAAGTGAGATAGTAAGTGTTGGCTAAGTCACAGAGAAATCAGAAGTCTCGGACTCCGTTGACAGGAGTGTGAAATAGAGCAACTGCTTTGAAAAAACACTTTGGCAGTTCCTCAATTAGAAATTAGAGCTCCCGTATGACTAAGCAATTCCATTACTAGAGATATAGCAAAGAGAAATTAAAACATATATGCCAACACAAAACCTGTACATGAATGTTCACAGCAGCATTATTCATAGTAGCCAAAAGGTAGAAAGAGCCAAATGCCCATCAAACAATGAATGAATAAACAAAGTATGGTATATCCATACAATGGAACGTTATTTGGCCGTAAATAAATGAAGCACTGATACATGCCAACACATGGACGAACCTTGACAATATTATACTAAGTAAAAGCAGCTAGTCGTAAAAGACCACACATTGTGTGACTCAATTTGCATTAAATGTCTAGAATAAACTAATCTATAGACACAGAAAATAGATTATTGGTTACCAGGGGGCTAGGGGGAGGACAGAAGAGGGGGATGGGAGTAGTAACAAAATGGTATGAGGCTTCTTTCCAAGTGATATTCTAAAATTAACTGTGGTAATAGTTGCATTTATCTGTGAATATACTAAAATCCATTGACCTGTATAACTTGAGTGGATGAACTATAGAGTATGTGAGTTATATCTTAATAAAACCGTTTTTAAAAAGTTCTTGTCAATGATACCTCTACAAGTGTTCTTCATCTATCTTCTGGGTATCCCACCATTCTGTTTTTTAAAATTTTGGTTAATCAAAGACTTCACTGTAATGTCCTCCAAGGAGTCTGCCGGGGTAAACTAAACTTTCAGACACACCAGGCTGTCATCAAACCACTCTCGGCAACAGTCTGCTCAGAAGGATAAGGACAGGAACAACAGTTTGCTAATGGGACAGCATTAGTTGTTCTCTGGTGGGAGTCTTGCAGCAGTTCACGCGTAAGTACGGCTCAGACAGATGAGGGATATGCCTGGTTTAGAAGCCTTACGTCCCATCAGAGTCAGTCCCCATCTGCAGGTTTCTAGAGCCCCCCAGTACATGTGCCAGTTACAAAGCTCACAGCGCTCAGGGAGCTGAGGCTTACCCCAGGTATTTATAGTCCCCCTGTTTAGATGTAATTTACCCATCAGGAGCCATATTTACCTTAAGTGTGTTGCCTAGGAACATAGTTGACATTAGGACTTTTATCTGTTTCCCAGGGAAAGAGCTAGAAAGTTAACTAAAGGTCAAATGCTAAGACACAAGAGGAAAGGGTTTTGTTAATCCTTCACCAACATGACATATTAACACACCATACATTTTTAAATTATCCAACATTTGGTTTTCAAAATTCAGAGAAAAATAAACTTTGCAACTTAAAACGTATTTTGAAATTATTTCAGGAGCTTGATCATTATCAGTAGGGATTCATTTATGTTCTCATTCATTCAAAATGTGATTTTTGCATGTCAGGTATGATGTCCAGCACCAAGAGTACAGTGATGGGCAAGACGGAAACAGCTTCCCTCCTCACAGGATTTGAGACTTACCAGAAGATATAAAAGAGTGGACAGTCAATAACAATATCGTTTGACGGAGGAAGTGCAAAGTGATAATCCTACTGAATGACTATGCATACAGGCTTGCAGCGCAAGGAATATTCATTTGTATCATTGTGCACATATAAGAAACAGAGGGAAAACACACTGATATTAGATTGTTAATAAATTTTTTAAAATATTTTGTCTTGTCATATATATAATACTATATTTATAAATAGTGAATTCATGCATTTTTTTTTAGGATGTTGGCATCACCTGGACTCTAAAATCATGTGAATTTATCATAATTCCTTTTTAGGGGAACATTTACTTCCCATCCTTGTATTTCTATCTCATCTGTGAACCTTTGGGAGAAGAAAGTGAGCATGCCCATCTCTGCTCCTTCAGGGTTCTCTCTCTAAGGGCTGCCCAGAGAGGGATGCATTCCAACCTAGATATCCAGTAAGGAGTTTTTCTGGGTAGGTCCTGCCCTGCCAAAGGGAAATATCTACAATTTGGGGGTGCAGGGGACAAAAATGTTCAATTTCAGGAAGTATCAGGAAGCTGAATTTGTCTGAACATACATGTGACAGTCACCAATTCTGATTGTATCAATAATACAACTGATTTTTTAATTTCTACCTTCTGACTCTAATATCTGTTTCTCAATAGGTTAAGAATCTGGAAAGTGAAGAAAGATCTGCTATATATTGACCTTGAAAAATTGCAGTACACTCTAAAATTAGGCCAACAATTATCGATCATTTCAGTCTGAATTACATGTGGTCACAGGTCAGGTTTGCCAGGAAACAAATTCTGAGATTCGCCTGCTTGGCTTTTTCTGGGGAGTGCTCTGAGAGGAACATCTTATAGGCCAGTGAGGGAAGCAGATGAATTTGAAGCAGCTGCCAATCCCAAGGGAGGAGCTGTGATGGCCATCACAGTTGTCCCCAGTTGAGACAGAGGTTGCTGGGAATTCATACCCTAACATAGACCAGGTATTGGACCAGAGTATGGGCTGTCTCCAGGGGTGGAGTGTAGGCTTGGAGGTGGCAGTTCTCCTTGAGCAAGGGCAGTTCCTGGGGACAGATTCAACTATGATCCATCTGCAGGCAACACTCCAGGCAGCTAGGGAAGTGGATGTCTCAGTTCTAAAGAGGAGGATCTGGGAGGCACAACATAGCGTCTGTATGTTTATACATAGCATTTAAAATGTGTACATTATGAGCAACCATGAAAGTAACCATGATATTATCCAGAATGGTTAGCTATGGCCTAAAAATACTGTAGTACACTGAACATTAACAGAATAACGAAAGTGTGAGCCTAAAAGCTGATATTGGTCATTGACAAATGAAAGAAAACAAAATCTGCCATAAAGTCAGAAAGCATAAATAGTATTCTGGTGATAACTGAGGTTCTGCCTGGTAATTATTTTCCTGTAAGCAAGCAGACAAATATTTCCACTTATAATCCATATTTATATAGGCATACCTTACTTGTAGATAAAAAAGTAAAGAAGCTGTATATAAATCCCTCATACTAAAAAACATGGAAATTCTACCTCAATTATCTCTTCTCTCATTACTAACCACCACCCCCCTTTCCCAAGGTCTCTCTTTTCCAGTTAAGAAAATCTCCATTCCAATTAAGGAAATATACCTACCAGAATCTATTAATGATTTACTTAATCCTGCCTCCCTTTGTGCATGTCATACTTCACAACGGAATGTCTTCTGTTTGTTTCTCCCCCTATTTTCCATTATCTCTGATTAACCTTGTCTCTTCTGTTTGATCTTTTGGTGTTAAAAGGAAATAGGAATGCCTACTATATTAAGACCTTATTTTTCATCAATGTGAGGCTTACCCAGTGAAAAAAACCTTTTGTTTCAACCCTTAGTGTTGAAAATCGTTCTAAATATAGAAGTAGAATTTTCATCCTTAATAATTCCCCTCATGCATTTACACATTGTTTTGCAGATAATTAACTATTTAACAGAGGTTTGAGAAGGTTAAAATAAAAAAATTGTGCTGGAATCATTCCCAATAATAAATCAATCATAAATCAAAAGAAAGACCCTTTAAAACTATGTTAGTCAACATGTAATTCGTCACAATTTGCCTTCAGTTTTTCAGGGATTTATCCTTTAAGTGAAACAAGATATGCCAGGATAACGGTCCCTACTGAGCATGAACTTTGTAAAAACTCACTGGTCTGTAGACTGGGGGCTGAAAGGGTTTGCCATACTCAAATTAGACTGTGCTTTAAAATAACTGGAAACCCTAGCATAGGTTAAATAATATAAAGTACAGCAGCGATTAGCCTAGAGTGCTTGCTTTTTATACAGTAATGTTTGATATTCAAATATAAGATGTCTGCTTTAACTTCTCAGATTAAGGTATTAATTCAGCAGTTAAAAAACTCATGACTTCCACAATGTGTTTTTTTTAATTGAGATGTAGCTGATGTACAATATTATATATTACAGTTATACAAAGAAAAACAAAAACAAAAAAAAACAAAAACTAATGACTTTGATAGTTACCAAAATGGTAGAAAAATAAAAAATACTATGGCCACTCAATGAAGGCTAAACAGAAAGAGATATCCACTCACTGCTGAGCAATGGTCATTGGGTCAGGACACAACAGCACCAAGAACCTTAATGCACAGGGAAAGACAGGAGCAATGATAGAAACCAGGAGGAAGAAGCAAGATGAGTGAAAAAACATCAAAGGGCTAAACGGAAATAGTAAGAAGATGGCAGAGAGTGAATGGGACAATCGATTAAAGTCAAGAAGCGATGGCAAAGAATAGGTAAGGCCATGACAGAGGAGCAAAATAAAGTGCTAACCTGAAAAGCAAATCTCTTAGGGGGAATGTGTAGCTCTGCAAATTACACCAGCTACTCAAGGCCTCTTATGAACCGTTGCAACAGCCACGGTCAACATAAGGAGCAGGAGTCACCAGCACATTACATTAGTGAGACTCCATTCACTGTACACTTTACTAAAATGGGAAGGAGTAGGTTATACATTTCTGGTATCCTTTAAAAATTTTTTTTTAATTAAAAATTTTTGCTGAATAAATAAATGGTCAAATTTACTTGAATTATCTGAAGATAAGATACCTTCTTCAAAATATTTCATTACTTAGCAATCTAAGTACATAAAATCATATTATATAAAAAGAGGGTAGCAACAATGTATGTTTCATTCCCAGTACAGTGATCTCTGTTTGCTCCTTTCTGAGGGTCAGCCTCACAATTCGACTTCCCTATCAGACAGTGAGTGACCCAGGACCATCCTCAGGATAGCACCAAGTAGCAACTTCGGTCACCACAAACTAGAAGGCAATCCAGAGGAGTAACGTGAATACAGAAGATATGTAGTTATTAATCGTTATTTAACTTTAAAATATATACATAAAAGAACCCTTGTGTTTGGAAAAAACCTCTCAAGATTCATTGCTATTTGCTATGCTCTTTGATTTGTATACACATTATGAAATTTATTTATGCTAACTTTTAGAAATAAATGCATTTTCCACAATTTGAAATTCACTAGGAATTTAAATACCACTCTACTATTTCTGGCTTACCAAACTCCCCTCCCCTGTGACCAAAACTAGAAAACGTGATGCTGGGATGAGATGAAGCTTCTACTCAGTAAATATTAATCCTCTCACCTCCCTAACAACTCCACATTTAGAATTTTATAAGAATCTAATTTACAAAGATCACGTTCTTCTATGTTAAGATAGAGAATATATGCATTTTTAATGACATTAACATGGAATAGAAAAACGTTCAATGTTTAGAATATGTAAGCTATGTCGTGTTGCTTCTAGTAAGCATGATTTGACCCATATCATACCTGCCTCTGGATAGCAATAAACCATGTTACAGCAAAGTCTGACTGCCTTTTGAAATTGAATGTGTGTGTGTATGAGAGAGAGAGAAAGAGAGTCAGAAAGGGACAGAAGACAGGAAGAGAGAAAGGAAGAAAGGGAGAGAGAAAAGAGATTCAGATTAGGATAAATCTTGAAAGTCAAATTCTGAAGTTGAGGGAAGGAGCTGTGTCTCATTCTTCTCTGTATCTTCCATACCAGCTAGCACAGTGCCTAAATTCACTGAGCGATAACTCAGAAAACGTGCTGAATAAATCACTGAAAAGAAAATCCTAATGAGAACTCATGGGGTAATTACACTCCGTACCCTTAAAGTGGAGTGCTTTTAAATTCTATATTATTTATATATTAACAATTATACTCACTTTTAAATACATTCATTTTCATGGTGTGATACTTCCTGAGGCAGGTGAATGCGTTTTTTTGTTTGTTTCCCCTCCATCATTTATGTTGGGAGACTCTAAACTTTGAGTAGCCACTCAAAAGTAACTGACTTTGGTAAATATTGATATGAGAAAGGTCAGTTTTATGTTTCGTGGTTATCGTGAATGGGGTCATCGGTATCTGAGAGCCACCAATGTTCATATACGTTGAAGCAACATGTAAAGATTGAAATCTATCAGTGATCTTTCTAAATACAGATAATGACAAAACCTGCAAGATAATATTAAGATCTTTAGCCCATTACACAAGGTCCTCAGCTGTCACTTTTATGTCTGGGTCCTTAAGAGCAGGATCCTAGGGTTACTTATCTGTGTAAGGTCACTGCCTAGCACTGACCTTGCTTTTTAAAAGGTATTCAATAAATATTTGCTGAGTAAATGTCTGTATAATGAATGAAATCTGTGACAAATCAATGCATCATTAAATGTAACAGATATAATGTCATATCTATATTTAGCTATATTTATTGCTTAAGAATTAGAATTTTAGAGCCACCTGACAGGATTTGAGTTTAGGCATTTCAAAAAACAATGACTATATGAGGACAAATAAAAGCTTTTGATATGTAGGAGGAAAAGTAGAAACCCAAGAGATAAGCTTATTTAAATGATAATTGGGGAGGACAAGTAAAAGACTAACTTTTTCAAATAAACATGGGAAGAAAACATGAGACTTCTATTTATAAACTAGATACAAATAACACTTTAAACAAATCACGTGTTCATTTGAAACCACAATAGATAAAAATATTATCTAATTGTTAAATGTCAGGTTCGCAGATAGAATGCATAATGTAAAGACTCTAATCAAGCTAAGTGTTTCAGGAACTGTATTAAGACAGTTTAAACAGCAAAATAATATCCCGATTAGTGTTCAGTAAAATAATGTTAAGTTATATATAAAGACTGTAAGTAACAGAATTTTAGAAATTAATGTAAACCATCCCAAATTCTAGACAATTAAACATGTTTTAAATGTCTTTGTGTTGAAACATTTTACAAATACTCTACAAGTAAAGCATTTTAAAGTCATACCTGCAAAAGAGTTGTTCTATGAAGTTTCAGTGCCCCCTTCTGGTGAATTTTAGCAAAGCATCCCGAACAATAATCCTCTCCACATTCAAGGCATACCTTAAAAGATATTGAAAAATCATACTGTCTTATAACATATAACTTTGAGAAAATATTCGCATAAAAAACTCATTGCTCTCACTTTATTTATCCAATTACACACCTAGATGTCATCATAATTGAGAAATTCAAGGAAATGAATTCAACCATTTGTCCCAGTTAAGATATAACTGACCAAAATTAACTTGTAAACTCTAATTACTCTCATACCAAAATAAATATAACAGCGGCAAGTAGGTATTAGATATATATGCTAGCTGCACGTATGTATGTATAATTTCTGAATAAATTATTCAAGAAACCAGCCACCTCAAATCAAACTTCTTGAATGGATAAAAACTAAACAGCCGTATCTCTGGGTCAAAACTACTTCATTTTTACAAGTGTTTTTATCTTTCTGTATGGATTTACATGGCACAGTTAGTTTGAAAAGATGCATACACTATGTCTCCAAAAATCCCCACAGACTTCTTTGAATGCCACTACTTCACTGGAGAGTCTCAAAAGGTGGTTTTAAAAGCATTCTTAGAAGACTCCTCAAAGGAAAAAGAGTATAAGAAAAAAATTAGATGGAACTGCATCAGCATGTCAGCAGTGTTTATTACTGGCGAAATGAGTATGGATAAGTTTATATTTATCTTGCAAATTCTTTGTGGTGTTAAAATGTAATTTTTTTAATTTGTGGAGAAGTTGAAAAATGTGATATACATGTACCTGTGATATACCTGTGCAAGAATGAAAGTAAGAAAAGAAAATGGAATTTTTACTGCAAGTGTAACTATTACTGTGCAGCTGTACAGCTACTCCAACACCCTCCACAGTATGACAAAAATAGTGCAAATGGCTAATAGCCCTCATTTTCTTGAGTTTGGCTTAGCTTGAGAACAACCAGTAGCACAAATAAGAGAGCATGAGGGCTTGGAGAGAGGATGTCAGAAAGTCTGTACCAAGGAGCTCACGTTCCCTGTGTGAGCTCTCCCCTCAGAGTGCCCACCACCTTTTGCCCTCCTCCTTCCTCTCTACTGGTATCAGGGAATGATAAGCATACAGCAGCTGGAGCAGAGTGGGGAGAGGTAGACCAGACTCTTCCGCCTTGTACTGGTCAGTGGCGAACTGAAATGGGTAATTGAGTGAAACTTCTCAAACTGTACAGTGCATATGAAACTCCTGGGCCTTTGTTACAGGGCAGACTCTGGTTTGGTAACTCTGGAATGGGACCTGAGACCCTTCATTCTAACAAGCTCCCAGGCAATGTTCATTTGGCTGCTGGGTGCAGACCTCACACAGAGTAACAAGGCATTAGAATGTACAGGATGAAAAAGAGCAGACTAAACTCATTAAAAACTCAATAAGCCATAAAAAATAATGAAATAATGCCATTTGAAGCAACATGGATGGACCTGGAGATTGTTATTCTAAGTGAAATGAGATACAAAGAGAAAGAAAAATACCATATACCACTTACATGGGGAATCTGAAAAAAAAAAAAAAAAAAAAGACGAACTTATTTACAAAACAGAAACAGACTCACAGACATTAGAAAACAAAATTATGGCTACCCCGGGGGGCAGGGGCGTGGGAAGGTGGAAAGGGATAAATTGGGAGTTTGAGATTTGCAGATACTACTATATATAAAATACATAAACAGCAAGTTCATACTGTATAGCACAGGGAACTATATTCAATATCTTGAAGTAAATTATGGTGAAACAAAACATGAAAATGAATATATGTATGTTCATGCATGACTGAAGCATTATACTGTACACCAGAAATTGACACATTGTAAACTGACTATACTTCAATAAAAATATATATACAAAAAAAGTTAATGCTCAGAAAAAAACAAACGGCACTAAAAAAAAAAAAAACCCAATAGGAGTCCATTAATTTTTTTTAAACGGTATTGCAAATCTCCATATAATGATGTAGTTACCTACAATAATGTAGCTATGTTTATTAAATAAAAAAGGTTTAGGGCAATACTAAGAAAAAGATTGAAAGAGTAAGAAACTTTATATAACTAAAATAAAACTAAAAAGGAAGGGTAGAACCAAATAACAACAACCATACCCACAACATTTAGTGAGCACTCACTCACTTCTAAGGGCTTCAAATGTGTCATCTCATTTAATCCTTTGAACAGCCCTACAAGGTTAGCATGGTCATTGTATCTCCATTGTGAAGATGAGCCAACAAAAGAACATAATGATTGAGAATCTGTCCAGCTGCACAGCTAATGGAGCCAGGATTTCAACCCCAGAGTCTGGCTCAAAGTTCAAGCTCTTACCCGTGACCTACATTACTAATAATTAATCAGTGGCCATTAATTTCAGGACTAATCATTTATTGAAAAACTCTTGATAAAGTCTTCAATAAAATAAGATCTAATATGTTAAATGATTGCATGGTCTGGTATTTATCAAAATCCAAATGTATTTTTCAAATGTGATTAGCTACACAGAATTGGATTTTTTATTTAAGTAGAAGAAAAACAAATACTATCCTTACTATGGGAACTACTCCTACCCTTTCAACTCTTGTTTCAAGAGCTATAGTCTCTTAAAGAAATGATGATAATGTGGGGAGGATGTAGCTCAAGTGACAAAGCACATGCCTGGCATGTATGAGGTTCAGGGTTCAAACCCCACTGCCTCCTCTAAGAATAAATAAATAAATAAACGTAATTACCCACCCAAAAAAAAGATGGGAAAAAATTTAAAAAAAAGAAATGATGATAAAACATTATTTACATCCATAATTTTTAAGTGCTTAATTAAAGCTGTAAGTTCACATACACATATGGTAGTATTGTCGTATTAGTGTAGATTTCAAAATGTACTCTGCAATATATCTGCTAACATTCTAATGAATTTCTCATAAATAGAGAGGACTGAGAGTCAGCTTCAGCATATAATTCTAAGTCAAGTATTTTCTAACAACAGACTTTTCATCCAAGTAGCCAAACGGATGTTGTACTGGAAGATCAAAGCTGGAGTTGCAGAGTAAGCTTATATATTTTGTTATACAAGCATATTTGGATTTAAATTGGGTTAAAATGACCGCCAACTGGAAAATCTTTTTAGGCAGTTTGTATATCTGGCAGGAACATACCAAAAACGTAGATAAGGACACCATTCTACAGCAGATGCTTCTTCGATGATGGAACACCCAAGTGCAGTTTTAGCAAATATCTTTTTTAATTTAATTAAGGCTAGATCAGTTATGCTAAGCCTTCAGAATCCATTTGAGTTTAATTAAATTATCCACATTTGCCAAATTAATATATAATTTTGAAATATCCATTTCATTTTTGCCATGCAGAAACAGCCTAAAGCTACTGGAATTTCTTTTAAAAAGAAGAAATCTAGAAATTAAGGGTTTTATCAATATATGTGAATGCAACAGGACAAAAGAAAATTGTATGCCATCAAAAACCATACAATTGGGGAACTATATTCAATATCTTGTAATAACCTATGATGGAAAAGAATCTGAAAAAGAATATATATATATGTATGTATGTGTAACTGAATCACTATGCTGTATATCTGAACCTAACACAACATTGTAAATCAACTATACTTCAATTTAAAAAAGGCATACAACTTACTGTCTCCTCTCCACATGCTGGGGACAATGCTAAATACTCCATATGTATTAACAATCATCTGCAATAACCTTGAGGTTTACACTACTGTTATCCGTGTTATCCCCATTTTACAAATGAGAACACAGAACTACAAAGGAATTAGGTCATTTGCTGAAGATCACATAGCTAAAGGTAAAGTTGGTAAACCAGGTAAAGTTGACATTCAAAAACCCAAAATGCAAGTTCTCAACCCCTACCTCCCACACACAGTTTTCCCTGATGCAAGCCCTACCATACGATATAGGAAGGTTGACTCTGATGATCCAGTCGGCATGATCATCCAGAGTGATGGAAGCTAAGAACACAAGGTAATCTCAGAGTTCAACACCACATGGCACAGTCAACCTCATTACATCCGCCGAGCTTGAATGTTTAAGTAACTTACTTTTTGTGCTTTGACAAGTATCATGGAATATTATTTTCATTTCAAACTGAAGAACCCCCTTTCTTAAAATCTTAGTGAAATTCCTTAAGAACAGTTAGGGCCTCAATCCTGGCTTCTATTTATAACAGTTTTCAGGCAAGTCAGTTTTGTAATCACTGCACATGCTTCATCACTCTCATCTGCTTTCCAGCCAAGGCACATGCTATTTATCCTGTCTGAGATGTCCTTTGCTTGCTTTTCCTTCTCTGGAAAAACAGATCCTCTATTTCCAGGTCGTCTTATCTACATATGCCATATTGTTCAAATTCCATGGCCTTTAAACAGCACTCAACATTGAACAGGATTCACAAGAAATACTAACTATGAGCTCTTATGCAAATACTTTTTCAGATCACGAATGGTAGTCTTCAGCAATTCAATTCTACCAATAAGTTCCTTTCAGCTATCATACTTCCAGCTTCATGAATTTGTTTGTATTTTGTTTATATTTTCTAAACATTTCTGGATAGGTACAATTTGCTAAAATTCCTTAAATTATTGTCCACTATTACATCAAGTAAGAAAAAAAATAGTATGATGTAATAGTAAGAACATTATATCAGAGCCAAGGTTTTACATTTAATATTATTAGTGCTTTGTTAGACTTAGTGTTCTAACTCTTTGAGCCCAGTTAAAACTGCCATGAAATAAAGCTAGTAATACAATCTTAAATCAGAAGTGATTATAGCTAAATTCTCTGAAATTATAATAAATATTAGTGATAGTAATCCATAAGTATTACTTATAATCATTCAATTCTTTGAGGGGGAACTGCTTCCTAAGGGTGTGCAATATTTTAATTGCAAAAGATAGTGGATACGTTCCTTTCAGTTAGCTTCAATGTTAACAATGCTTTTCAATTACAGAAAAAATTTTAAAGAAATGACTCATTCAACAAATTTTTGAATACTTATTAAATTGTAGGCATCATTCTAGGTGGTGGGCACAGGACAGCGAACAAAACTAAACCCCTACTCATGAAGTTTACATTGTGTGAAAGTGGAAAATAAATAAACATACATATATATACACACACACTGAAAGGTAATAAAGGATGCGTAGATGAATGATGTAGCTTATAAAAATAGAGAGTACAGTTCAGCTGTTGCTATTTTACAAAGTGCAGTCAGGATAGGTAACATTTGAATTGAACTTTACTGACATGAGGAGACCTTGGAGGGAGAAAATTTGTTGGGGAGATATTAAGAGCTGAATTCTGAACACGTTAAATTACTGATTTTCGTTAGACATCCAAGGAGAGGTGTTGATTAGGTGCTTGAGTTGAAAGTTCAGGGGGAGAGCTATGAGTTAGAGTCAGGGGGGAGGTATGAGTTAGAGTCGGGGGGGGAGGTATGAGTTAGAGTCGGGGGGAGGTATGAGTTAGAGTCGGGGGGGGAGGTTATGAGTTTAGAAGTCTGGGGGCGGTATAGTTAGAGTCGGGGGAGGTATGAGTATGAGTCAGGGGGGGGGAGGATGGGGGGTATGAGTTAGAGTCAGGGGGAGGTATGAGTAGAGTCGTTAGAGTTAGAGTCGGGGGGAGGTATGAGTTTTAGAGTCTCGGGGGGAGGTATGAGTTAGAGTCGGGGGAGGTATGAGTTAGAGTCGGGGGGAGGTATGAGTTAGAGTCGGGGGGAGGTATGAGTTAGAGTCGGGGGGGGGGGGGAGGTGATGAGTTTAGAGTCTCAGGGGGAGTAGGAGAGAGGAGAGTTAGAGTCGGGGGAGGATGATTAGGTCGGGGGGGGGGTAGAGTCGGGGGAGGTTGATAGAGTCGTGGGGGTATGAGTAGCGGGGGGGGTATGAGTTAGAGTCTGGGGGGAGGATGAGTTAGAGTCGTGGGAGGTATGATTGAGTCGGGGGGAGGTTAGTTAGAGTCGGGGGGGATGAGTGGTCTGGGGGAGGTATAGTTAGAGTCAGGGGGAGTAGAGTCGTGGGGAGGTATGAGTTAGAGATGTAAATTTGGGCACCATCAAAGTCGACATGGTCTTTAGAGCCAAGAGAGTAGATAAAACTTCCTGGAGGGTAAGTATAAACAGACCAGAGGAGAGGCCTAAGGACTAAGTCCTGAGACACTCCAACATTAAGGGGTCGGAAAACCAACAAAGAAAACCGAGAAGGGACAGCTAGCAAATTAGGAGGAAACCAAGAAAGAGTGGTGTTCCAGAGGAAGCCAGGTAGAGAGTCCTGGAAGAGGAGAGGGATTGCTTCTGGGCCAAATATTACTGACGTGTTAAGGTAAGAACTGTAAACTGGCCACTGTATTTAAAAACGTGAAAGTCACTGGTGACCTTGATGGCAGCAGTTGCCGGACAGTAGTGGAGATCCACTACTGAATGGACAAGGTTCCAGAGAGAACAAGAATTTAGCAATTCCACCTCTGGATATACACTCAAAACAATTTGAAGTAAGAACTTGGACAGATATTTGTACAACCACGTACACAGCAGCATCATTCACAATAGCCAAAGGGTGGAAATAACCTAAGTGTCCATCAGTGGATGAGCAGATAGACAAAATGTGGAATACACATACAATGAAATATCATTCGGCCTTATAAAGGAAGGAAATTCGGATACATGCTACAGCATGGAAGAACCTTGAAGACATGCTATGTGAAACAAGCCAGTGACAAGGGGACAAATACTGTCTGGTCCCACTTACAAGAGGGACCTGGCACAGTCAAATTCACAGAGACAGGAAATAGAATGGTGGTGGCCAGGGGCTGAGGGAGAGGGGGGTTATTGTTTAACGAGTACAGAGTTTCAGTCCTGTGGGTGGGAAGAGTTCTGGGGATGGACGGTGGTGGCGGCAGCACAGCGATGTGAATGTACTTAATGCCACTGAACTGTGCTCCTGAGATGGCTATGATGGCAATGTTAAAATTACGATGTATTCTACCACAAAACTTTTTAAAAGTTCAGGAAATTAGCAGCAATGAAAAGTTGGAGAGCTGTCAGAGAGCATTATTTTTCGGCTTTTTTAAAAATCTTACTTCATAACTTTCAAAGAAAAAAGAATAAATGTCATTTGAGGAAAAAAAAAGAGACTTGCACATAAATGTCCACAGCAGCCTTAAACATAATAGTAAAAAACAGAAACGACTCAAACATCTTTCAACACGTCAAGGAATAAACAAATCTTGGTATAGCTATACAATGGAACACTACTCAGTAATAGAAGTGAGTAAACTACTGATAAATGAAACAACATGGAAGACTCTCCATGTGGTGCAAAAGAAGCCTCATACGCACATACAATATATAAATATACCACATCATTGCATTTATATAAAGTTCCGGACTAGGTTTAGCACCACTAAAGGTATGCTGCTAAGAATCAGAACAGCAGTTAGCTTTGTAATGGAGGTTAATTGGAAAAGGCCCAAGGGAATCTTCTGAGGTGCTCTATTAACTTAATGGGGGTGTATACACATAAGATGTGTCCATTTCACAGTAATAAAGAGTACTTCAATTTGAAAAAGAGGGAACAGGAGTAGAGAACACGATGACAGCGAGTGTAGAAAGCTCTTTAGAAGTGTTGCCAAAAGGGGTACAGAGGGAGATGTGGGGACCAAAGACAACTTCTGCTGTAGTTTTGGTCTGGGAAATACTGCAGTGTGTTTGTGCGATGACAGGCGTGATCCAAGGGAGAGAGGGCAAGAGTGAGGTGATGTCCTCACACAGGAACAAGAGGATGGGGTTTCCTGTATTATGGGGCCTCTCCTGGCAGCACGCACACCTCCCCCTTAGGAACAGAAGGAAGGAAGAGGACAAGGTACCGAAGCCGGCTATGCAGCGAGAGGTGTGTGAGACCACATGAAAGTTCTGTTCCATATCTTATCACAGTGTACGTACCAACAGAGCAGCTTTGTTCTCACACTGCCCGCAAACCTTCCCTTTTATCTTGGGTTTTTCACTTTCAGAAGAATTTTCCATTTTATAATTAAATGGTTGTTTCACTGGCTCTGAAAGGGAAAAAAAGTCAAACCAATCACATTAAAAAACAATGTTCAGTTTTCTGATTGATAAAGTAATGAAATTATGCACATTTCTAAATTTTCAAAATAGTATTTAAATATTAGTTGCCCAGTAAGAATGCCATGCAGCCAAGTCTAATCTCCCCAGTGGGCTGAGGAGCCCACAGTCTCCCTCCCGCCAGCTCTGACTGCAGGGCCACACATAGCCACCCACATCCATTTAGCTGTAAACCCAATTGAACTGGACATGTAAAACTACAGAATGTTAAAAACTATGCTTTTGATAGAATTCCTACAGCATTCAGTCCCATCTCTGGATGAAACTGAAGCCCACACAGAACAACTTCTATAATAAATGTGACATATATTTCTAGAACTTGTTTCAAATTATCTTCACTATTCAAATTAAATGTGTTTCCTTTCTATTTTAAAAATCTTATTTCTTTTAGAATTATTCTAAATTCAAAATTTATTTTTGGTTTTTTGCTATTTTCAAATAATTTATTAAAATATAAAGCAATTTTCAATATTCTTTAAATTTCCCAGAATAAAACTTCAACTTACAATTTTATAGTGTTAAAATTATCTTCCTGGTTAAAAGATTATAAAAAAGTTTTATAAAAGATTATATAAAAGTTTAAGGACAACACTATGAAAGTCCTCACTTTTCAAAAATGTATTATTATAATCATATCTTAAGCTGATCTTTTTGACATAAAATAAGCACCTAACCCAAAATATATAGATAAAATATATTTTGAATATCAAAGATAAAGAGTCACCATTTTGGAGTTTAGAATATTTATATTGCATAAACAATTCTGATACTTTAATTTTCTATGTAATTCAAATGTAAAAGAAAATAAATCATATCTGCAGCATCTAATAATACAGTGATAAACTGTTTACCTTGAAGCTGCTCCTTCAGTAATTTTAATTTCACTTTCCCGGCAGAAAACTATATTAAGAAAATAGATACTATTTGTCAGGTACACAAATTCAAATGAAGTTTAAGTTACTCACAAAAATATTAGGAAGCCATAACATTTTGGTGTATCTTGAACAAAACAAACATTTTGAAAGAGTAACGTAATGGGAGGTCATCAATAATGCATATATAGGATGTTTAATTAAATCAAGAGAAAATTCATAAAAGGAAAATAAATTTTGGAAATATACATAAGCCAGATTTTTTAAAACGTCAAATTATTTTTAAACAAAAATTACACATCATCATGAAATGATTTTAGGAAAGCACTAACATTCAAATACTATAAAGGCTTAGTAAGCCTTTCCTATCGCTGATCTTTCTGAAACATACAAAGTCTAATATTTGTGTAGACTGAATCCAAGCTGAATTCTGTCTGGGCTATTCTGCTTGCATAACTGCAGAAGCTAGTATCATTATCATTATCAACTTAGAGAACGACATGTTTAAGCATCATAGACATAACCTTCAAATATATTGTGATCCCTGACTTTCCCAAGTTGTAGACAAAAAATTGAGCAAGTAAGAATCATGGCTAGATACTTCAAATAAATAATCACTTAAAATCCTTGGATCTTAAGCAATGAAACCGATTCCTCAATTGCACATAGGTGTCTTGGTCTTGTTAAAACCAACATCTGAAGTACGCAGACGTTCATGGTGCGTTGTGCACATTCACACACACACACACTGTCAATGCATGCCTCGTTTTCAATTTGCATGCTCAATTGCCCAATTTGTACAGGAGACAATGAGAACAATGGCTGCCTCTATGTCTATGGCTGTACCAACTGCAGTTATCTTTGGAAATTTAGGCCTAATTATTCTCAGTGAGTCTAGTGGTTTTCCTTCAAAGGGGCATTTGTTTGTTCACATTCTTTAAAGAGCTGTTCAGATGCTGTGTACCAAACACAGCAGACAGGCAAATAGGATTGAAATAATCAATTTTTATGTGGATCACACTTTTATTTTTAAACTGGCAGTGTTATACAAGTTACAGATAATTTAATCTCATTTTTCATAACCAAATTATCCAACATTATTACCTTAATGATACATCTGAATTGCAACATGATCCATGTGGTTACAGGCTACCTGGGCAGGATTGGAGACATCAAAGCAAACTAAACCCATTATTAGGGAAATTTTATAGTTTGTTCTTGTTATTGTGAATAAGATTTTTCTGTTCTATGAATATAGCCATATTTACTTCAGATGAATCAAAATGCATAAAAATATTTCAATGAAGACTGCTAGCTGCTATTTTTAGGCAAATATAATTTTCTACTAAGTCCGATTTTTATCTGTTGGGGAAGAGATGAGGGTGGAGTAGGTCTGGACCAGGGATACACACAACAGACGCACACATCCCTACGTATATACACATACAGATATATGGATGTTCATATGCATGTATATATAAAACATAAGGAATTCAATATACTGAAGCCTATACCTTATTAACCCACTTATGCCTCCACTAGGAGATGCCAAAAGGTGCCATCAGGGGCCAGAGCAGCTTAGTGGTTCTACCACACAGACAAATCATCCGGACCACTGGGGTCAGACCGTACCATCTTCATCAGCCTCCCTGGCATTCACAGATGCCTCCAACCTCCCACTAATGCCCTAGTGTGCTGTACTGGGCCCACACTCCTCCACAAGCCACCTTTTCTAACAGTCTCCTTCTCAGTCCAATCAGCTACTTAACCTTTGCCATTTTCTACTTCCTAGTCCTTCTGTCCAGGCTGTCCTGCCCTTCTATGAAGCCCTTATTAACCAGTCATTCAACTATCACACGCCTGAAACCTTTCCTAAAGATCTCTCTTCCAAAAGTTCACATTAACTGGACCCACATTTCCTCCCGGACAACCTTCTCAACAGAACTCTCCAGAGGAACGAGTTCCATTCTTACCGCCTTTCACTCACCGGGAGAGAAGGGAAACGGCCTCCCTGTTTGCTCCTCGGTGCTGCTTCCAGAATATTGCTCCTCTCTCATCATTCGGCAAAGTGGTCTCCACTGAAGGTCCTCACCATCCACTCACTGCCTTTATCAATACCCAGGATCCTCTTCCACATGAACCTTAGCAGTCTGCTCAGTGTTTCTCTCCATCATGTTTCTGGGTTTTGATCATGGAGATGTCACTGTCTGTGTTCACACGACATACTGATGCTGAAAACTCTCCAACACGCTGACTACTGTGAACATCCAAGTGCCTCTTCATCCACCTGACCATTACGACCAAACCTTGAACCTAAGCAGTAATCTGAATGGCCACACCTTCAAAAGCCCCAACTCAAGAGTTTCTCAGTGCTAACCACGATCACCTTATCTCCTTCCTCTTGGACCTCCCATATCCACCTACCATTGTGATGAAACCATACCCACTGCGTCCCCTACAGACCCACGCTGAACAAGCCCAGTGGGCTCTGTGGCTCTTTAGCAACCACTTACTCATTCACTGCTAAAAACTCAAATCCACCTATTTCCCTTCCTTAATCTGAACAGATGACCTTGCCTTCAAATTCACTAAGAATTTTGAGGTCTTCCATTAAGAGTTTCCCACAGCTTCCTGCCTCTCCGCCTGTCAAAAGCAGCCTCTAAAACTGTACCTTTACTGCCCCCTGGTTTCTCTCCCATCTTTCTTGTCTCAGAGAAAATGTGCCTTCCTTCCCTTGGCCAAGCTCTCCTCAAGGAGCCACCTCCTCAAAGACTACACCCCCAGCAACCAGCACCTCTCTCATCTGAACCTTCCATATTTCCTCCACTAGTGAGTCTACCCCTCAGCTACAAACTGGCCCATATCTTCCTTTGATTCTAAAAAACAATGCAATAAAATATTCCCTTGATCCTCTTAAACCCTTAAGAGGCATCCTCTGTTCTCATGCTCATTGAAACTTCAGTCTTTACTCATTGCCATCTGCCTTTCTTTTTCAACCACTTGAAATTTATTTTTACATCTGATAACGACCCAACCATCAAATCAAATTTAGTGTTTTTAAAAATTCTCATTCTCTGTAAATAAACATTTTAATGTGATTGTCTGTTAATGTTACAATTGGTTTCACACAGATTATCTCACATTGTTCAAAACTCCAGGAGGTAGTCAGCAAATATTGGTATGCCTGTTTACAAATATGGTAACAGAAGCCCAAGAAAGGTTATGTCACTTGCCTAAAATCACAAAGCTAATGAAATGAAGCAGGATTTTAATCCATACAGACTAGCACAGGGCTCTTGACTGTACCACCATTGACATTTTAGGCCAAATAATTGTTGTGGGAGCTGCCCAGTGCACTGTGGGATGTACAGCAGCACCCCTGGCTTGTAGCCACCACACACCATTAGCAAAAACATCCCTCTCAGTGGTGATAACTAAGAATGTGTCCAGACACTGCCAGATGTCTCCTGGGGGACAAAATTGCCCCCTGTTGAGAGACACTGGTGTAAAACTATAGTCATTTTTTTTCCACTATACAACATGTCAGTCAAGGTTGAGTCTTCCACTTTTTCTCTAAAAACATTATCTTTTACTTTTTTCTCCCATGAAATTACATTACCTTCACTCTACTTCTCCAGTTCTTTCTCTTCTCAGGCTCCCATTTATGGAGAGCCGGCAAATTATCTTAGAACTAGCCTGAAAGCCTGCATTCCAAATCTTGGCCCTGACCCTTGACATGAGCAAGTTATTTAACTTTTTGGATGTTAAATTACTTCACCTGTGGAACTGGAAAAATAACAACTGCCCCTTAGGAGAGATACAAGCACTTAATGAGACAAAACAGGACACACACACTGTTGACTGGCATAAAACAGAGAGTGAGTCAGCACTAAAGTTCTCTTCGCCTCCATATTCTCTGAGCTCTATCCGTCATACCTGCCCTTTATCCCCTACACTTTTTCTCTCCTTTTTATAAAATCTTAGGGAGAACATTTACTCACTCAGCCTCAACTAACTCATGTGAATTCAAACAAAACTCTAAATCTTTGAAATTTGCTTAAGAGGAGAACTTAAATGTTCTAATTTTTTTTTTATAAAAGGTAAATACAGATGTGTTATTTAACTTGATGGTGGAAATCCACTCACGATGTATATGGATAACAAATCATCATGCTGTACACTTTAAATATCTTACAGATTTATTTGCCAATTATACCTCAGTAAAGCTGGGGAAAGAAAGAGAGGGAGGGAGGAACAGAGGGAGAAAAGGAGGAAGCCAACTAGCCAGCTCTAAATCTATATCCCTGAACTTTTTTCCCAGCTCTTTTATGTATTCTATCCCGGAATATCAGTTATATATTTAACTTCCTCTTTTCCCTTCTCACTGTGTTTTGGTTCCTTATTTCCTTTATATTCCATTTGCTACATTCTAATTCAGACTCTTCTCATTTGACCTCTAGATTCTTTTAATAGTCTTCTAAATAGTCTCTCTGCCTCTGTACCAGTGGCCTCCAAAGTAGCACGTATGCATGCCTGAGGGGACTTGGGAAAAGATCAAAGAGAAGAAATGAAACATTTATTCATGTTTATATCATCCTTGATTAATTTCCATATTTTGTTTTACAATGTACATGATATATTAGTAAATCAGTATGTATACAAATAAATTATATTTATAAGCTAATAAAAAGTTCATGGGTAGAAAGACCATTCTCAAAATATATCCTTTATTGATGTGGTACATGATCCAAACAGTTTGAATAGCATTTGCTCTATACTCTACCTATAAACTGTAAATGAACTGGACATTAACAAGATCAACCATCGCACATCATTACCTGGAACTTGCTACCCTCATGCTCCAAAGCTGTCAGGGAGTTCCACTCACCCAATGAAAAATTCAAGACTCCTGAGTCTGGTATTCAGGCCTCCCCTTCTCCTGCCCAATCTTACTTTCTACTGCCACCTTCTGTAGCCCCCAGCCCCCCACACATTCACCTTGCTACTCAATTATGAGGTTTATGGGAACTGGCATTATGACTTATTTATTCATCACTTCTTCCTTACAAATATATATATAGTAGACTTTCAAATATTTGTAGAACTAAATTATAATCTACCAAGCACAAATGATTCATACACTAAATGGCAAAAATTACAGTGACTTTTCCTATAAATATGTTCATATATGCATTAGGTAAGGATCTCCTTGAGAACAAGGATTATTCACTAAAAGGCAAAGAAAGCACTTAATAAATACCACTGAACAAATAAATCAATAATCACAAAGAGCACTTTTAAAATATGATATTTACAACATCTAAAGCATAGAACACTGTCTCAGAAAGATAATGAAAACTAGAAAATGGATCATAAAACTTCTAATCCAAAAAGTAAAGAAACATATCTCAGTAGGAGAACCACACTAAAGAATAAAATGCCTTTCCGAAGCCAAAAAAGGTTAGAAGTGCTGAGTAAGATGTTTGTAGATGCTAACTGGCCCAATGAAAGTTTAATGACAGGAATATAAAAAAGAAAAAGCTATGTAAGTTAAAACTTACAAAGCCACGGATCTCATACTAAAGAATCCAGAAGCAAAACAGTTTTCTTTACATAAAGACACTCATCTGGTTTTAACCTTAAATATAATGTAATGTTGTATTTTACAACACACAGTAAAGGTGAAGTAATTCTATAGCTGGGAAATTTTAAAGTGTTTTTCCTTGGGTATCTTCACACATGTAATCAAGAGTTTATGAGTAATTATTATTCAAGCAGAACACAAACACATTAAACAAATGTGAATTAATAAGGCATTAAAAATGTTTGTCTTTTGTTATATCAAATAACTTCGTTTTCACCTCATATAAAACTACATAGTTCTATTTGACATACTCGAAACCAGAATGGAGTTGAATGGAAAAATTCAGTTTAGAAAAATTCAACTCAAGGTAAATTTAAAAAAATCAACTGACAGAGGAAAAACAAAAATATATCTGAATAATGAAAGTTACATGTTAACCCATAAAATTTAATCAAAATCCAATAATAATACAAAGTTGTTAAAACAAGAATAGTGGTTTCTTAAGTATGGAAGGGAAAGCAAGATCTGAAAAAGTCATTTATATCTTCTTACAAATTGCCTGAGAATCAAATGGTATTTTCTTACCTTAATAAAATTTCCTTTATTTTGTGACATCATGTATGACTGATTACCCAATTTGCCCACTTGTCCAGATTTCCAATGATATCCACTTGACCTTCAATATATATAAACAAAAGACAAAATGTAATTACTAAATACATTTCTCCCTTTAATGAAGATAAATATATTTTCCGTGTTTCAGGAAATGGAAATCCAGTTGTTAACATGTAACAGACCACCACAAAATGAAAATGAAATATCAATAATGTCACAATATCCTCAGTAATTCTAAAATATAGCTCTACTGTATTTGGAACTTTTGAGAAGAAATAAATAAAAGTGAAATGTCCAAAATATAGATGAAGAATTTCATTTTTTAGACATTTATAATGACTTAAGATAGCTTTACTGATTTATAGGAGATTTTACAGATTGTTGAGCAGTCTTATAAGCAAAGCATTCGCAAATGTAAAGAGAAAAAGGAAGCAAAACAATACCCCAAAATATTCAGCAGATCTACGAAATGATGAATTCCTTCTTAAGACTTCAAATTAGCTCCCACAGTGAAAGGTAACAGAGATTGCAAAGAAGGCAAACTGTTTCGTTTCATAGTTTTCAAAGCAATTTTATTTGAGCCTCACAAAATTTTTTGAAGTCAACAGAGCAGGGTGTCCAATTCCCATTTGAAAAAATAATGAAAGAAAAAATTGCCAAAGGTCACAGAGATAATAACTAATAAAGCCAAGATTGGAACACCAGACTCGTATCTTTCTGACCAGTGAGGCGCAGGTTCTCATTCTGGCTATGACATTTAACTATCTACGTGACCTTAGAAAAGCATTTAACTATTCTGAAAACCCAGTCAAGCTTTAGCACCTTTTTGAAGACATCTAAACAAGGTTCCTCAGCTAATGAAAACTTACGCTTGGCGGCTGATTTCAGAAACTCTGATTCACAGATAGATTCATGATCTACTGAGAAGCCCAAACTAAGTCCACAGCAGTGAAGGTTTAAAAAAAAGAAGAAGAGGAAAAAGAATAACAAAAGGGGGTGGGGTGGGGGACTGACCATTGGATTGTTAGGAGAAAAGCAGCAAGATACACAATAGACTTGGTTACCTGGGATGGTGTACAACATTGAGATGCCTTGAACAAACCAATGCTCTGGTGATTAGATGGGATGTGCGTATGTGTCATGAATATTTTTTCAGAGAGTTAGTCTCTAAAGATAAACACTACTGAAACTATAATAAACACTTGCATTTTCTTTAATAGTTCAGACGGTGCTTCATAGTTATTTGATGATCATCATTTTGAGCAGCAAACAGAAGCAAATTTGATACACAGAGAGTCTGGTAATATTTAGTACCACCAAAAGCACACAAAACACGCACTCGTCCTCTGTATGAGAAAGTTACACACTTTCGATGTCTATGTGAAAGACAGTTTCTCCAATGTCTACAAAAATGTAAACTGCCACGTACTTGGACCTAAAATGACACAGGCAGGAATGTATCCCACAGACACTCTTACATATGTGAGCAGAAATACATGTAGAAGAATATTCATGGCAGCATAGATAGCCACAAAACACTGAAAACTTAATAAAGATCTGAAAAATAAATATCCACACAAAGAAACACTATGTAGCCATTAAAAACAAATGAGATCAATGGTAGCTGACGCAGCAAGGGCACTAAGAAGAGTAGGGCATGAATCAATTCACACATTTTTATAATGACCTCTTGTAAAAATGTAAAAGACACATCAGACACACACACACACACACACACACACACACATTCCTACACACACATATATATAGGCTTGTACGAAGATAATACATGTGTGGGGAGAGACATTTTAATTGTTAAAAGTGGTTCTACAAACCAGGCTGGGAGTCAGCCTAGAGAGAAGAAGAGACAATTTCCGTTATATAACTATCAGTTCTACTTGACCTTTCTCATATTTATTATTATTACAACAGAGAGAAATTCTCAGTAAAATTAATACAAATATGCAAAGATAGTATTACAGAGTTCTCATTAATAAAATTTCAGCTAAAGTATGTTTGCTAAAAATATTTCAAACGTACCTGAGGGTCTGAATGTTTCTTATCTATGTGCATGTAAACCCGTACCCACCAAAAAATCTTTTAATAAATAAAAATGCCCTGAGTATAAACACAATCTCCTGATGATGGCCATGGTGTGGGAGCAAAGGGCAAATTCTGCATTGCTGTCCTAAACATTCCAGGCTATAGTTCAGAAGAGTAACGTAAGAAGAGAAATAACAAAGAGTAAGACCAAATAAGGTCCACAGGAAAGGGACACAAATAGAAAAAGTAAGGGAAATGTAACATTGTTTGTTCATCAGGAAAAGCCAGAAATGATTCATTCAGGACAGATCGTCATTGGAATGACAATAATATATAAAATGGTTCTTGGCATAATTCAGTTTCTTCTTCTAAAATTCTCTAAAAATGTTACCCACTCTCTTTCTTCCTTTTCTTTGCTCCTTGCTGCCTGGAACTCTTGCAGTTTCTTCTCCATTTCTTGGTTCTCCAACTCTAACTGTACTTTCTCCATCCTCAGTTCCCGAGCATTTCTGAACAAGATTTAAATGCAGAATGTTCATTTGGGGGTAAACAAACAAACAAACAAATTTTAAAAAGGAAAAATAATCTTATATGATTGTTTGCCCTTAATTAAAACTGTGAATAATAAATACATGATAAAGTATTTTAACTACTTCCTTTGTATTCTTTGAAATATGGTTTCTAAAGTTAGCATGCGCCTTCCATTAACATTCTCTGAAGCCAGGTATCTCTTCAAATCTGAGACTTTGTTTTTCCTATTACATTGCTAATAGTTTCATCATAATTGACTTTACACATGAGCTATGATGTTATATATGCACGAATATCCGTAACACACACAGAGAAAATAAAGTAAAAATATTTTCTAATTTTCATACAGTCTTTAAAGGATTTAAGTAGTTTGAGGCATAGTGTTTTGAGGCATAGTGTTTAAAATAACTTTTTTCTTTTTTTTTTTTAAATGGGAAGAACACACATTTTTGCTAATTATCTTGGAAACCTTCAATAAATTTCTACCTTTAGGTCATGTATGTATAACACAGGGGGAAAAAAAGAGAGAGAGTGCTGAGCCTGCTTGGGGCTTCTAGGAAGAAAGCCCCTATTAAGGGTTTTGGTCCAGGAGCATCAGAGGGATTAAATGGGAAGTGAGCCAAGCACCAACTACTGTTTCCTCAGAAGGAAAGCAACAAGAACACTTTTTGAGGACAGAGCAGAGCCCCCTTACAGATTCTTGTGCAAGAGAGATTTTGTAATGATATCTGAAGCTCATCGAGCTTTTGACACAAGCCATTTTCTTCATTTTACAATTGTTGTCCCTTGTCAGCATTAGTCACTGACTCTTTCACAGAAGTGAGCCAACCTTCTCTAGCTTTCATTATCTATCAGGCGTTTAAATCTCTTCCTTCATTATTACATTAGTGTTTTACCATAATCAAGCAATGTGGGCACCCATGCATGCTATAGGAAAGAACCAAAATTAAGAATAACAAAGACGAGAAAGGGAAATAATTCATATAGGTGGTGAGTAGTCACCAAAGAGCAAGAGGGCCAAAGATGCATCCCCAAGTGGACACAATCCAGGGAAATAAGTGTAAAGTGATAAGAGGCAAAAGCTGTCCAGAGGGTTCAGAGAAGCTGGTGAAGATACTGAGAGAGAGAGGCATTATTTTCATTATATCTGCTCCACGAGGAGTAATTCAGCCCCTACTAGTAACAAGCACTGCAGTGAGACCCGGTGGAGTTTCCGTTATGGGAAGCAACATAGACGAGCATGAAGGTAACTGAAATATAATATAATGATGTTCGCATTGAGACGTACAGAGAGATACCCGAGCCCACAGAAAGGGCACATACTCAGCCCTGGGGCTGCAGGAACAGCCCCTGGAGAAGGTGAAGACTAAGCTGAGTCCTAAGAGATGAAAGGACTTAGCCAGTCGAAGGGAGGTTGTGAGAGAAGTGTTCCAGGAAGAAAGAAAAGTGTGGGCACAGGTAGGAAAGAGTTACATGTGGATCAAGGAACTAGAGGCTCCACGTGCCCAGGCATTAAGTGCAGGACAGGAAAGGTGGCAGGAAATGGAACCGCTCCGGTGGACGGTGGCCAGATCACAAAGGGCCATGCAGGCCATGATGAGAAATTCAGATTTGTATTCCATGAGCAATGAGAATCTTCAAAAAGTTTTAAGAGAATTGGGAACTGATCAGGCTTGCAGTTTAGAAAGATGCACCTGGCTGTATGATGGCCTATTAACGAGAGGGTTCAAGGCTGAGAGCAAGGCGGCCAGGAAGGGGACTGTTCCCATCATTCTAGTGACAGAGAGACTCTGCTGGTCTGAGAGAAAACAGGGAACATTTGAGAAATATAAGCAAACAGAATTATCTGGACTTCGAGACTGACCAGGGAAGGGACAGGGAAGGAGGCTGAGATAATCCCAGGAGCCTCCAGGAGGACAGTGATGCCATTTCCTGAACTAGTGCACTCTGAGGTGGGCTGGGGACGTAGCACGTGATTAGCCCCCGAGCTGGTCTCCCTACTCAATGTCTCAACGGCCCACGACACTTTCCACATGGTCTCCAAGTGAAGAGTTCAAAAGCACAAATGTGCTCATGTTACTTGTTTGCTTAGAAAATGTTTACTGTTTTAGAAGTCCCCATTGTGGTAGGGGAAAGGGGCGAGCCTAAAAAAAAAAGAACTGACCTACAGACCATGTGGTCAAGTTGATGGTGGCATTCCTTGGGTCTGGAATAAGACAATAGATTCCACCTGGAGACAGCCTTAGATACAGAGCCCATGTCAACACAACAAATCCAAGAGCCAGAAACAACCCACTGAAACAGCCTGGGGGAATGAGATAGAGAGGAGTTGGAGAACACCAAAATGTCAGACAATGTTAAGATAATTGTTACAACAATGTCAAATAAACAAAACTTGGAACAACGAAAGGGCAAGAAAGGAAACTCCATAGCAATTACCACAGAGTGGGTGTTCCCCTCCTAGTTTCTGTGCGTGTGGATCATGGGTGGATCATGGAGACATGCAGGCCAGGGAACAGACCTCATCTCCAAGGTGAATCCCAAACTCCTTAGTGCAGCATACGAGGCAATTGGCAATCTATACAATCTTGCCGTCCTCTCCAATTTCATTCCATAAATCTTAGCCAACTAGGTATGTCTGGAAGTCCCCAAATGATGTGTCTTGTGTGCCTTTGCACAATTGTCACCCAGTAACTACTAAACTAACTTCATCTTTTGGGCAAAGCTTGAAGACCTCCTAACCTCTGTGCCAGGACCTTGGGCCGTGTTCTCAGAGCTGCCTGTGCTTTAACATCACACCGTGTTTCACACTATTTTGTAAATGTAATTTTACTTATTCACGTTCTCCATAAGCCACCCTGAGGGCAAAGATTGCGACTTCCTGCTTTTGTATCCCTCATTCCTTAGCACAGTGTATGTATACTTAATAAACATTAAACGTTTGTTGGATGAATGTTTATAGTATATATACACAGACTTAAAACAGATCATCAAAATCAAATAATGCATGGCCCCTTCTCTTTTTGCACAGAAAAGGAAAATTGGTAATACTAGCAATTGGATAGCTCCCTTCCCCACCAAAAACTAGTAAACCTGATTATGATAATGCCATGTAGCATTTTCCAGTCGACCCAGTGCTTTTACACACGATATCTTAAATGTGAAGAGAGAATTAGGAAAGCTCTGAAGACACCAAATAACCACAGCACTATTGATGGGGGTCAGGGAACTCTGAAGCTAAAATTAAAAATCAACAGTCTGCCCCCAACCCATGCTGGCTGGCGCTGAATAATATTTGAGAGAAAGGCCTTAGGGCTCTCCACGGACTCTGGATGATTGCAAGGGAAACAGTATACTGAGCCTCTTGTATCCCTACCACGTCATGAAATTCCCGGGATACCCAGCATTGCTTGACTCAGGCCAAATGCATCTCCTCGGTAATCTAGAACAGAAGACATCCTTCCTGGGAAAGGCGAATTCCACATAGCATCCTTTAACTATGCAAAGTGCAAGGGTACTTAGTGATTTCTATTCCCTGTTTAAAGGTCTCTCAGTCTAAATAATCTCCCTAAATTTCGTTTCTTCCAGTTTCTTCAGGGGGATGCTTTTTTATTTTGAATAAGTACTACAAAAATATTTGTAACTTTCTGTTACATCGCTTCAGTAGTTGATAAGCCCAATTCACGTCAATTCGTGTGGCATAAATATTTTTAGTCCTCATTTTTAAACTATGATAGATTTATAACATTTCAAACCTACTCTCATAAAATACAGCAATTTGAAGAAAATGGAAATGAGAATTCACAAACTTTGATATCAATTCTAAACAGCCTTATGTGGAAAAAAATATTTTATAATATTCAGAAACTTTAGGAATTATTTCTTTTTAAGTAATAAACATTCATGTACTTACTTATATTTTAGTTTTACAGAATTTCCAGGTTTCCCCCATGGAAGAACCACAAAATCTTTGGTGTTCATGATTACTGTCCTAGTATTGTCTAAAAATTACTGTGACTTGTGAAAACTTCTGAAAAAATAACAAAGACAAAAGAATTATGTCAGAGGTAAAGCAGTTAAGTTACAAATTTGAAACTATGTATAACTCAGGAAAATTTTAAAACCAGAAGTCATTATGAGGGAAAAAGGCCAAATCAAAGGTTAAGCAACAAAAAATTACTGTATATGCTCAGTAAGTTATACAAATATTTATATGTTAATATACAACTTACATGTACACGTATATACTTAATACAACTATAACATATCTGATGGAATTAAAATTTTACCAATAATTGTATAACAAGAGACTGTGGAAACATTCAACTGAAAGTGAAGAATGAATTCATTAAGACAAATAGAGCACACATTTTGGTTCTTTCTATGGTTAAGATTATAAAAATATGTATTAAGTATTTGTTCCCATCCAAAAATAATATTCAAGGCTAAATATAGTAAGAAAAAAAAACAAAGGGATATAATCCAAACTCAAAATCTGTTTTTTCATATATGGTAATGTAAAATGAAAATTAAAGTATGTAATAATTACCCAGAGGCATCTTAATATCCTCATTTATCAGAGAAAATTTTAATGATGCTCTTTGCCTAAGATCAGAAATTAGCATATTTAGAAATAATTTTTCAACAAGAAATGAAACAAAAAAGTTTTTTGCCTAACTCCAAGTTAACCAGAAAATTAAATTATTCAGAACACCCTATTTCCTGAGTATCCCAATTACTCATGGTTCCATAATAATTTACTCTATAATGCTGAATTACTGAATCACATGTACAAGTATTAGAAAGAAAAATTCCCAAACTGCAAACACTCGTAAAGAAACATGAGGCAATATCATAGAGTCCACAGTCTTAAATGCCCAAACCATTTGATACCGGCCTTCTATACACATGCTCCTATGCCCTCGTAACCCCTATACATATTTATTTAGGCTCTGCTATATGCACAACACTGTACTGCAAGACATGAAGGAGTCAAGGCTAAAGGAGATTTGTTTTCTGGGCTGGAATAGTGTAGAGTCAAATAGGGCATATAAGATCTAAATATATAAAAGCCATAAAACAAGGTAGGAATTATAAGGGTTATAAAATTTATAAATAGAAGAAGGGAGAGAAAAAAGAGCGTTCAAGCTGGCTAGCATTTGAAGTGGGGCTTTAAGGAGAAGGGGGGCTGATATATGAAGATATGGACTGGATGAACTTCTCTGCCCTGTGGGAGAGAGTAGCTCTTGAGTGGAAGGAAAACAGTAGGTATAAATCTGGAAATGTAAGTTGAGACCCAATAATAGGTGACTTTAAATGCCAAGTTAAAGAATTTGGAATTTATTCTGTAGCTAATGAGAGTCACAGAAAATTTTAGAGGGAAGAACAGGAAATAAGTCTAGAAGCTTTGCTTAAAGACTTAAGGAAAGAAGGCATCAGAATAGAAGTAAATAAATGTAAGTCTGTCGTGACATTAAAGTGGATACAACAGAATCAATCCAATCTCTGGGAGATTATTTTATAATTTCAATGATGCAACCACGGATCAAAACATTTTTGGAATGCCTCTTTTGAAACTGTCTGCGAGTCCATCAGATAGCCAAGAAACACACAAATCTACTCTGTTGTGCTTCATTCAAAACTAAAAGTGATACTGTCCAGCAGGAGCAACTAGTCTGTTCACTCATATCTAGTTTCAAAATACTCTACCTCCAAAAAACAAATCTAGCCTGAAAGCGTAGATATTTTATTATCTTGGAGGAAATTCTGAAGGAATTTATTCTCTGAAGAGAATCCTAAAATGGAATTACACAAAATAATATTATATTGTAAGCAATGTAATGGTTGCATCATAGGACTAAGTATATTTGTGCCTTCAATCAACAAGCAGTTATACAGCTGCTCTTTTGGGGAGGTTTATTTTTATTATTTATTTAATAGAGGTACTGGGGATCGAACCCAGGACCTCATGCATGTTAAGCATGCACCCTACCACTGAGCTACATCTCCCCTCCAACAGCTGCTCTTTTGAGACCCCTATTATAGATACTGAAGTCAAAATGGTAAATAAGACTCGGCATCTCCCCTCAGAGAACCCACAGTCAAAGGGAAAACCATACAAAGATCAACAATACATTCTGACAGAAGGAAGTACTCAGGAGAGATAGCTAACTCAGACTCATCTCAACCACCAAGTCCTGTCTCTCAAAGCTACAGTCAGTGTCAAAAAGAACTAAAGAGATTACAGGAATGAAAAACTAAGATTTGGTTTGTTTCTACCCCTCCTTTCTAGAAAGAATCTGTCTCATTTTTATCAAACAGAGGCTGCAAAAGTACCTTTTTAAAACCTCCAGGACCTATAGTAATATAAACTCAATATACCTTTTTGATCTTAATCAGGAAATCTAACTGCTGGACCCTCATCTACATGTCAACAGGTTTTTCATGAAAAATTCCAAAATGTTATTATTACTATTATCATTTAAAAAAGAAAACAAAAGAATCTCCAAAGTTAATATGTCTGATTAATCAAAATAATTTCAATTGCCTTAATTTGATTTAGGCATTGAGATATATAATCGTACATGTGTATGTACAGATGCATAAAGCTGAACTGATACACAAAGACTGAAATGAAAGAAAAATCTGTAAATTTCACTAGGATGAGATGATTCAGATTTATAGCTCTGCTGATAATGTGATTTAACCAGTAAATGGCCTTATTCAGGGGGCATTTCACTTCACTGAATGCAGTTAGTAAGGCTTCTTCTCAATTAAATGTTTTATCAACTCACACGCATAAGCCAATTTTCTTGTATGAAGAAAAGAAGGAAGATTATAATTGTGAGTCATGCTGTTCTGCCTGTTTCCTTGTTTCCTTTCTTAAAACCAATAGAGAATTAGTCACCTTTCTTGAGACAGCAAGGATATAACAATGTCAGCAGGAAGAAAAGCAAAGCACAAAACTTTAGTCACCTAATGGAACCAGGGAAATACAGATAAACTATTACACAAACCTCATTAATTCCATGTGTTCCTTGGTCAAGTAATTTTTTTTCTTATAATTAAATATCAAAAATTCAGTAGTTATTTGGAAAATGTTCTAGTTACCTGATTTTTTAGATTGCATCATTTTTTGTTCCCAAACTTGATCCTCCCCAGACATATACACACAATACGACCCAAACTGTCCATCATGGTTTGAATGATCCTTCCACATAAGTTCCCATTTTGGGAAAGCAACCCAAGCATCAAGGCCTGCTACCACATATGGAGACAAGGAATTGAAAATGATCTATAAATCTAGAAACTCAGAATATTCAAGCGTTGCCCTAGGCTCAGAGAACTTATTATCACACCATTGGCAAAATGGCATATTTGGGAAACCACTGTTTTCATGTAATTGTAAACTTATCTAAGGCTAGTTGATTCTCCTAATGACCCAGATCATCTTAGACCCGAAAGCTTAAAAGGCAATAAATAAGGACTTTTCCTTACTGTAGTACACACTTTAAAGGGGTCTAATAAGCAAGCTCTTTTGGATGGATTAAAATGCTTACCATACTACTTAGAAATCAGAGACCCAAATAAGAAATGTTAAATGAAAATGAATTTAATTAAAAATAATTATTTTAAACTCTTAAAAGAATTTTACTCTTAATATTTTTTCTATCTGATATAATCCTTATATATATATATTTATATTACATGTGTATTTATATATATTTTTGTTTGTTTGTTTTTTGAAATCTAAGTAAAGGACTGAAAACACATGATCCCTCGCATAATACCTGGTGCCTGAATAGTCTACTAAAATAATATCGAATAAATATATGCCATTTTCTCCTCCCATAGGCCCTGAAAGTAAATCAGGTATTGACTTTCAGGCTGCACTCAGTCTTTCAAGAAACCAAGATACTCGATAATTAAACACAGCATCAGGGCACTAAATGGTATCTAAGCCATCTGTTTTTTGTTTTTTGTTTTTGTTTTTACTTAATATGTGAAGGTTCCCTTGAGAACTGAAAAGTTTGCCTTTAAATATCAAAGGGCAAGATATCCTTTTAAAATACTTTCCAACAAAAAACAATACATAATATTAAAAGATACTGGGTTTAAATTCAGAAGACCACTGTATGAGAGGAGTCTGAGCTTCAGTTTGCTTACCCAGTAGAAAATGGTGGGGATCCTCCCCTAATTTGCAGAACATTGAACAAAAGATCTCCGATCTATGACAAGTCAAGCTGTGGGTTCCTAAGGGGCCCCAGAGAGCTCAGGGTTCAGGGAAGAGGGCAGACTTAGAAACTACCTTGAGAAGTGGACTGGGGAGCATCAAGGCTCTGCTTTACACCCAGCTGCTCTGATTTCATCTCTCTTACATGATGAGCCTCTGGGACAGACTTAATGTGAAGAAACTCTTCTATAGCTTAAAAAAAGTGTGAAAGGCACAACAGTAATACACAATTATTATTAATTCTGTATCAATTAAAAATTTTTTATGATTACAAATTATAATGCAAGTCTTAAATTATGAGTCATACCTTTTAGAAACCTAAGCTCTTTAACATTTTTATATTTTATTTATCCCATCCATTGTCATACAATCCGTTACTCTAGGTGCTCTCTTGTGAATATCTTAGGCATGGGGAAAATTAAGGCATCCATCCAAGATTGATGGCAAAGCCAGAAATTACAATTTTATTCTCAGTCCTGTTAGACCATCTTAAGGATTTGAAATCTAAATTGTTCTACATACTTAAAATGATTAATCCGTAACACTCAGATTCTTCCCCTTTTCAATTCTCTTAACCTGTGATAAAAAGGAAATTTAGAGAAAGAACTGTTTAACCTCAATTATTTTCTAAGTTTTACAGCAATTTATTTAAACCCCACTGAAACCCTTTGGGTGTCAAATTGCTGCCACATAATATAAGGTCACAAATTTTCATCTCTAAATAGTTCCCCATACACGTAGGGAAAAAAATGCCCAGCTACTCTGCTTGGTACTTAAGATCCTCCATTATGCATTCGAATCTCTCTAAGCTGTATGCTCTATTTTCCACTCCTCTGCTCACCAAGTTTTATTCTATTCAGTGCCGAGTTCGAAGGCCACCTGGATCATGAAGGCTTCTTCCATCAGAAGTGAGCTCCTCCACCCATAAGGACATCACATGTATCACACTCATTTGCTGTTATATGCTACCTTGTGTTATATTTTGCTGCTTTGCTTATATAGGTGCTGTTTCCTCAAGTATCCCAAATATTTGAGGGCAGTCCAGTTAGTGTGCCGCCACATAGTGTACTGTCAATAATAATGTGCTAAGTTTTAGTATTTAATTTTTTCTACTGCTTTGAATTTACTGTATTATCAACCTAACTGGGAAAATAATTAAAACAAACACACCCTCTTTCCCATTTCAACAGATATCTTTCTTTTACTTTTCCACGTGCCAAGTATCAGGCTAAGCACTAAGGAAGAAAGTGAACACAGGTTTAGTACCAACCTTCACTCAACTTACACTCTGGTGAAGGAAGTAGGAAAAAATTTAAAAGCAAGTAAATTAATTGTGGGAAGTATTAAGTGTTTTGAAAGAAATAAAGGACTGAGGTTCTTTCAAATAATTTGTGATACAACTGGCGATATTACAGGAGGTCAGGACAGACCTCCAGTAGCCTATAAGGTGCTAGAGGGAAGTGGAGGTTTTTTGGTTTTGTTTTGGTTTTTTTTTCTCATTTTCCATAAGCATACAGTTTGCATACTTTTAATCCTCTGTAACTTCAACTTTATGACTTTTTTTTAAATGAGTCTTGCTAACTGTGCATTTAAAAAGCCAGGCTAAAAAAAAATACATAACTGAACTTATATGTCCTGAGCTCCTCTAATGATGACTGGGGAAGAAAAAAATTCCACAGCTTCAGATTTCCGAAACTGGCACCCTCACCCCTTACCGTGACTTCCCCTTGGGAGGAGAGGGCTTCTGGAATGAAGTGGGTGCGTGGGGCCGCCCAGGCAGAAAGGCGGCTACAAAGGGGGTGTGATACTGGTTTGCCAGGGAACTAAATATTTCAAATAAGACTCAAAAGACTTCATTCGAAAAGGTCGGGGTGTAGAAGGGGTACATGGGTGTGACGAAGGCCCTGTTTCACTCAGGTACACCCTCGTCCATGTTTCCATTAGCATCGCGGTCTGGGAAATCTTGTTTAAGGAAAAGGCTTCCAACTCCGGAAGTCAAGGCCGCCGCCTACAGCCGGCAGGCCTGGCACTGTGTCCGGCACACGGCAGGGGCTCAGCATAAACCTGGGGGTCCGGCGACCCAGAGCCCAGCTTCCTCCCTCGCCGTCCTGCCCCGCGCCCGGCACCACCCGGACCGGGTGCTTTGGAAGCTACGCCGACTGCGGGGCCCACCGCCCGCCGCCCGCCGCCACCACGACCAGCAGACCGACCTGGAGCCCCTACCCGTCTGCGTCACTGTCGCCGGCCGCCGCGAGCTGCCCAGAGCTTCCGCCCTGGTCTCCTTGGTTACCGCGTTACCTCCGTACCCATAGCAACCGGAAGGCCTGGTACTGCGGCTGTCGGCCCAGCAGAGGGAGCAAGGGAGACCTGCAGAGGTGGGGGAGAGGGAGGGGAGGAGGAGGAGGGGAGGAGGAGAAGGGGAAAGGGGGAGAGGAAGAGGAAAGGAAAGGGCTGGGAACGGCAGGTGCTGGTAGCTTTGTGCTGGGGAGGGTAACACTTGTCTAACCCTTCCTGAGCCCCTACCATATTCCAAGCACTATTCTAGGAGTTTTATTTGTAATATTTAATTCATCCTCATAACAGCTTAATTTATATCTAAGAAAATTAAGGCACTGAAAGTTTGAATGACACCCCAAAATTACAAAGTGAGCAAATGGCAGAGCCAAGAAGAATCAACCTGAGCAGTTCAGAACTCCCATGTATGTGCTATTCAGTCGCTCATCAGAGGTCACAATAGGCCAAGTCAGAACTAGAATCCAAGTCTTTAACAAGCTTAGAACTCTCTTTCCTTTATGCCAAATATATGACCCATGGGGTCTGTGAGTGTAAGAGCTGAGAGAGAGACAGAGAGAAAAAAACCAACTCATACTTCTCAAACTTTTCTCTTCCAGAGAGTCACCTGTGATGAACCTATTTGGGCCTTCATAAATAAGCTGTAGTTTTTAATCTTGTTGTATATATGCTGCAAGTAGGATGTCTGGTTGGTTCTGCAGTCAGTCAGTCAAAAAAAGTAATATGCTTATCCACACTGCATCTCTCTTGTTACTGGACTAAACTATTATAATTAAGATACTAACTCGCACTGCTGCTTTCCGCATTAACATGCCTGCCAATACTCATTTAAGAACACATCGAATGTTTTCCCTTTGCAGATTCAGCTGTATAAGATTATAAACAGTATAGATAATAAAAGACAATAATAGTCCTGTGGCTATGACTAGGCTTTGAAATGAAGGCAGACCTGAGTTTGAGTCTTGGTCCTGCCACAACTCACCCGTTGTGTGACCTTAAGCTAGTTGTAAGACTCAAATGAATTGGTTAAATGAGATAACAATACATTTAGTCCATACATGGAGGAGTAAGTGGAACAATGTATGTTAAGTCTTTAGCACTTAGCCAGGCCCATAGTAGGTGCTAAATGGTTGAAAACTGGTGGTGGTATTGTGGCGATGATGGTTATCTTAGTGTTCATGGTGTAAGTTCACAAGTCCTTCCTTTAAATCTAATGCAGTGACAAGTCTCAAATGGTTTTATAATACTACTGGAAGTTTCTTGTGTAGGACTGTGTTTCCCAGACAGCTGTCCTCTTTGAATTACCAGGAACAGTATTTCCAGCATGCATCGCTTCATCCATTCATTCATTCATTTATTCAGCAAATATTTATTGATAGCCCACTGTTTCAGGTTCTGAAAATACTGCATGAAGAAAATATAGCCCCTTCTGGTGTCAAATGTATATTTTAATGGGGGCAGAAAGACAATAAACAAACATATAAATATAGGTCAGGGACTTTGAAGAATAAGCAGAATCAAGAAATAGAAAATAATTAAGAGTTCAAATTTAGGTTAGAAGGCTCTGAATGCAAGGATAGAGGAAGACATGGGGCAGTCAGGGCAGGAGACAATCCAGACAGAGGGGACAGTAAACAAGCTTCAGTTCTGACCCAGTCGAAGCATTTTGCATAAAATCTCTGATCACTCCTGTAGAGCACTTTTTTTCACATCAACAATGCATTTACTGGTACAATAGAAAGTTAAACTCATAAAAAATATTATATAAGTTATTCTGGCACTTTTCAGAAGCCCTAAAAGGACATTATCAAACTTACATTTAGGACAATATCTTAGCTTATGCACACTGATACAAAACAACACAGAGCCAAAAAAAGAAGCCCAAGCTAAGTGACACAGTAAAGTGAAAAATATGAAGTGCTTGTCTTTCAAAACCATGATTAGTGATGAAATGAAATGAAACATGTGAAAACAATAACACTTCTAGAAATGGAATATCCTCCCTGCTGAAGTAGAGCACATTTAACTGACACACCAACAATTCTGCAAGGGCTTTATCACATCTACGTCAGGAGCACAGTATTCCTAAGGATTTTGGCAGATACATACCTCATCGCGCCAGGCTGAAGACAAGCTCTGAACACAAGTTTTCTGAAGCCAGAAATATTCAATTTAAAGAGATAAAAATCACCCATGAAGAAATTGAGAGCACAGACCTCCTAAGGTCATTTTAAGGTCATGCTTAAAAAGACACATTCTCTCTTATACACCCAAACCCACACACAGGCTTCCATTAAGCAAGCCCAACTCATTAAGTAACCTCACTTTGTACTTGGTAGGCACTGCCTGGAGGAAAACTGTGCCTGGCCTCCTGACTTTCTAGTCACTCACAGGTAATAAAAGTGCTTAGATGAGTAGTAAAAATGTCCAGTCCCACATAACTGTCAAAACTCTTTAAGACTTTTGTCTTTTGCAGGGCTTGGTTCTCCTGAATTCAGGGAAGGCTGAAGTCAAGGAATTGTTAAGAAAAGCTTGCGTTTCTATTCCTCATCATCCATTCACAGTTTCCGTCTTACTGTCTGTGTTAATATCACAGGAAAGGATAAGGATCAAAGCAGGAAAGTCCTAACTTGACTGATACGAGCCTCCCAGGTAGGGATTTAAAGCAGTCCATTCTCCAGAGACCACCGCACCCCATCCGTTGGGGACCTGTTACCTGCATTCCTGTAGATACAGATGATACATTCTCCTCAGACCTTTGCTCATTGAGCTCCTAGCCATCAAGAGATCATTCTCACTTCTCTCTGCAGGGTCTCCATGGTCCTCCTGGACAAAAACTTAAATGACCCACATTCTTGTATGTTCTCTCATACTTCGCCCGACCATGCTGTGGGAATGCAGGGTAGCCAATATGGTCACCTCCCTTTGGCTCAAACACCAGAAACCAGCCAGCCTAACAACTGCACTGCTGACTCTTCGGATGGAGTCAAAAACCAGCCCACTATGTCCCCAACAACAGGGCCCCAGTGATGTATGTCTTCCCAGGCTGTAAACAGGTATTGTTAAAACCCTGAAAATAAGTCAAGGGAATAACTACATGTCATTTCAATGCCCACTCGATGAGCCCACTCAAAGTTTACCTTATTCTCTAGGAAAGCGTACCTTTGTGTGCTTATCATTTATTATTCATAAGGCTCTGACTCTGTGATGTTAATTGGTAGGTTTTTTTAATCTATAATTTTCATATCATTTGCATCTAGATTTTTGAACCAGCTTACCATTCTGGTGGGGCCTTCCTTAATGAATTAAAAAAAATAAAACTGTAGAACATGTATATTCTATAGGTCGTCATGTTCTCAATTATTGGAGTTATATTTTCATAGCAAGTACTGAGGGAGGTGGCATACCAACAACTCCCCAAAAGTGCTTTCAGAAAATCTCCACTCCACGTTTGGCTCCTCAACTCTTTTACGGGCAGAAGTTGGTGGTGAGTTCAAGACTGTAAAACAAGTTTTCCACCATCTCCTTTTTACAAGTCCTGAAATTGATCCTTACTTTGAAATGGGGCATCTACTTTCTTCACGCCCTGCCAGACACTGACTGTAACATCCTATTACATATGTATGGAATTTTTCAAATTGTCAAGGAGAGCTGAGCTTTAGAGGCGACATGAAATTACCAAAAAAAAAAAAAAAAAAAAAAAAACCCTCTCAAAACCCCAAATTAGTACGATATAAATATATTTAAATATATCTGAAGGGTAAATTTAAAGCAGGAAAAAGAAGAAACACGTATTTAGGAGATGTCATTGTCCTTTTATAATTTTTTCAGCATTGTAATTTGTGGCTGTGACCCATGACACAGAATCCTTCATAAATAAGTTTCCATAACACAAGGCAATTATTACTGATGTTTCGCAAATGGAGGAAAATCATCAGGGCATATGATAAATTCCTGCTTCCTGCAATGTGCAGTCCTCTTCCAGTTGAAAAATAAATGTATACACTTTTGGATGAGCATAGCATTTTTAATCAGCACTTATTCAACACCTGCTCTATTGCAGAAACTGCTCTAAGACAGATACAAAGAGGAACAAAGGCTGTATATCTACCCTTGAGGAACCCACTGTCTGTTGAGGGAAGTGAGAGTTTACAAATAATTAATGTGTAACGTAGCAAGTACTGTATTCACCAAGTGCTAGAGCAAGACATGTGTGTGCATTGGCCAGAAGTTCTGGGTGATTCAAACATAGCATATGTAGCAGGGAGGCAGGATAAAAAGCCATGCTGGGGTCAAATTTAAAAGCACCTTGGACATTACACTGTTTACAATGGAAACTGCAAAAGTGTTTTTAAAACAGGAAATAATCATCTCAGTATGTTTAAAAGAGCATCTTTCAAAGGTAATTCTGATGATAATGTGAAAATAGAGCCAAAGGAGAAAATGGAGACAAAGAGACACGTTTAAAATACAATTGTATTAGATAGAAATGATGAGTCTGGAATAAATCACTGCAGAAGGCACAGGCCACAGGAAATAGATTCAAGGGGACTGCATAAACTCCAACAGGCTCTGAAGACTGAAGAAATGTGGATGTCGAAGAATAGGGAACAGTTCACAGAGTAGGGACCAAAGAGATGGCATAGAAATGAGTTCCGTTTTGAAGTTTTAATTTTGAGATAGCAATCAGAAGTAATAAAAAAATAAAATATAGATCTAGTTGTTGGGAAAGAGATGGGGACTGGCCATACATATTAGGGTGTCATCAGCATAAAAAGAGTAACCAAAGCCAAAGAAAGAGTTGAAAATATCCCAGGAGCCTTCAGAGAACTTGGGAGAGGATGGTTTTGAGAGAGACATTCATCCAACATTCTTAAAATAGATGGATATGAAAGTTATACTTGGCCTTTTTTAGTCAGCAGTATTTATTGCAAAGTCTTCACAAATGAGCCTAACAACCTGAATGAATTTATTAATGTGACCTTCAGTTATTCTCAGTGCCATTCATATATTTACTGCTGAGAAGCATGCACTACATGCATTGATTTTAAAAAAAGAATTGGCATTGGTCCCTGAAACATCTGTTGACAATACCAATATACCAACACACAACTTCCTAAACAGATCCAAAGTAGGTGAAGCTAAGAACTCAGGTGGTGAGCTCTTTAGAAAGACATTTTATTTGAACATAACTTTTTCTTTCTTTTTTTTCCTACATCTTCTAATTTAATATGAGGGTAGTATTTGCCTATCCAGAGATTGATAAGCAAATATAGTGGGCACCAGTAAGTTCCTTATTCCCCCTCCCTTTGCCTGGCAACAATCCATGAGCCTTGGCAGCCATGTTTTCCTGCACAACCTAGCCCACCTTTGTAATGATTTATTGGACAGGAGTCCATAAATACAAACAAGATTCTTCCATGTGAGAAGGTAGATTTGAGACTGAATGATTCTTGGATTAGTAGTATTCTGCCCTGTGGACTACAGAAAGGACCAAAAAAAAAAAAAAAAGAAGAAGAAGAAGAAGAAAGGACAAAAGAAATTTTTAAAGGGAGGAAATTATACAGATAAAGCTTTCCCTTTTCTGAGAACTAGCTCCATCCTAGCCCTTGGATTGCATGATACACCCTTGTATCCTTAAAACAAACTCCCTTTTGTTACTTAAACCAGCATGTCTTGATTTCAGTTGTGAAGAAAAAAGAATCTTGCCTATGATGACTATCAGAAGAATTGTAGTATAAAGTAACTTCCTTTATAAGGCAAGCCCAAAGTTAGATTCCCAAAGAATTCTTTTAAACAACGGTAGAACATTCATCTATGTCTCTCATAATTTTGAGTTAATACTCCTACATATACAAAGATAGTAAGGTCATCTGGCATTCTTCTGAAGCCATTCCATCCAAAATAAAGGTAAAATCTCTTGCTTATTTTTCAATCAGTTTAATTTCGTAGTTTATTTGTTTTACATTTAGCTGAGCTGGTTTTGCTAACAGACAATTATTTGTAATTGATGTACCTTTAGGGAAAAGCTAATCTTAAAAAGGAAAAAGCTGGTATTTCAGAGAAAAAGACATTCATTTTGATCCTTGCCACGCTTTAATAAGTGTATCCTACTGTCTTGTTGAGATTTATGCACTGCTAGCTGTACTTCATTGGGGAAATTTGCATTTTTCTCTTATGCACTCAAGCTGGGAGACACAAAACAAGAGTTACAAGGTTTGTTTGACATGAGACGTCTAACAGTAATTTTCTTTCATCAACTTTATTCTACAGCTCTGATCCCCAGGGGCAGATTTCTCATCAGATTTTGTGAAACATTTTATAACAGCCTTATCTTTTGCAGAACTTGCTCCCAAAATATTCCAAAAGAGCTGCCACAACTCTCTCCACCATAAAATAAACTGAATTTAACATTCTTATGGCCACCATGACTTAATATGACCTCCATATCCATCTTCACATTAATTCAGAAAGCCATATGCACTAATGTAGCTAGCTAGTAGCTAGCTTTAGTGAAAGTGTAGACATACACCAAATACTTACTGAGAATCTATTGTGTCCCAGATACTTGGATAAATAATGGCTACAATGATGAGCAAGACAAATGTGTCTTCTGTCCTTGCAGGAAAAAGAAAATAGTCTAGATGGGAGATAAGAACAAGAAACTGAGAATATTAACTGCTAACAGTGTGTGAGAACATAATATTCTAGAAGCACAGAGGGAGGACACTAACCCAACAGCCAAGGCTCAAGAAAGTCTTCTTAGCATAAGTGATGCACTATCTAATTTGGCCCAGATGTGGAGTAGGAGCCCCAGAATGCTTTGGGGGAGTGGGTGGAATTAGGGAGTGTCCCAGGTAGAAAAAAAGCACATGCAAACTCCCTAACAATGAGTTAGTATACGGTAAGTTTAGAGAATCTAAAAATGGTCCAGCATTACTGAAACTTGAAAGAGACTTAGGAGGAGTGAGGAAGAGGGAGAAAAGAAGTGAAAGTCATACAACTCTAGCAAAGGGGAAACTAATTAAGAAGCCATTGCTACGGTCCAGCAGATACTAGTGCCCTCGGCCAAGACAGCACGATTAAAGGCAAGTGAAAGGATCCAATGTTCATACTGAAAAAGTCGTCAGTAGACTTGGAGTTGATTAGATGAGAGGTGGAGGAAGAAAGGATGACCCCCAGTATTTGTGGATCTGAAGACAGGATTTGCATCTATGTTCATGAGGAATTTGTGTCTGTGGTTTTCTTTTCTTGCAATGTCTTTTTCTAGTGTTGTTAGGGGAATACTGGCTTCATGGAAGGAATTAGGGAGGCTTGCCTCTGCTTCTTTTGGATAAAGCAGTCTATAGATGCCCTTTATATCCAGCTGACTGATGGTGTTGATGAGTTCAACTCTGTCTTTACTGATTTCCTACCTGCTGGACTGGTCCATTTCTGAGAGAGGAATATTGACGTCTCCAGCTATAATGGTGGGTTTATATACTTCTGCTTGAAGTTCTGCCAGTTTTTGCCTCACATAGTTTACTCTGTTGTTAGGCATATAAATATTTTTTTAACTGAAAGTCTTCTATTGATAACACTTTCACCACATTTTGAAGAAATGGTATATAAATTGAAAGATATTTGAGACATTATTTCCTTAAAGACAAATTGTTAGGTATATAAGTATTAAGAATTGTTATATCCTCCTGGAGAGCAGATCCTTTATTATAAGGCAATGCCCCTCTTTATTCCTGATAACTTTCCTTTCTCTGAAATCTGCTGTCTGAATTTATAACTACTTCTGCTTTCCTTTGATGAGTGTTATCATGGTTAATATTTCTGTACCCTTTTACTTTTAATCTATGTGCCTTTACTTTAAAGTGGCTTTCTTTTAAACAACATATAGTTGGATTTTGTTTTTTAATCCACTCTGACACTCTGTCTTTTAATTAGTTTATTTAGACCATTGGTATTTAAAGTAATAATTGATAGTTAATATCTATAACATTTGTTACTTTTTTCTTCTTGTTGCTCTCGTTCTGTTCTTATTTTTGTCTTCCACTCTTTTTTCTGCTCTTTGTGTTTCTAACTGAGCACTTTATATTTCATTTTCTCTCTTCTCTTAGTATGCTGGTTTACCTTCTTAAAAATGTTTTTGAGTGATTGTCCTCGTGCTTATAATACACGTTTAATACTAATCCAAGTCCACTTTCAAATAACATAGCTTCACAGATAGTGTGAGTACCTTATAATAACAAAATAATCCTAATTCCTCCCTCACCTCCATTACATCACTTCATATATATATATATATGTAGGTATGTATATGTAGGTATGTATATTTTATATACAAAATTGAATACATCGTTACTATTATCATTTTGAACAATAGATTTTTCAATTGAAAAATATGTTAGATCAATTGAGAATAAGAAACATAAAAGTTTTTCTTTTATCTTCACTTATTCCTTCTCCAGCGCTCCTTCCTTTCTTTGTGTAGATCTGTTTCTGACCTATATCGTTTTCCTTCTCTCTAAAGAACTTTTTTTTTAGCATTTCTTTAAAGGCAAGTCTACTTTAGAAACTCAAATTTTGTTTGTCTGAAATGTTCTTAATTTCTCCTTCCTCCTGAAGGATAATTCTACATTAACTCTTGAAGGTACAGAATTCCAGTTTGGTGGGATTTTTTTTTCTCAACACGAAATATTTCGCTCCACTCTCTTCCAGCTTACATGGTTTCCAAGCAGAAATCAATCTTTGCTCATCTCTATGTAAGGTGCTTCTCTCTCTGGCTTCCTTTAAGTTTTTTTTTAATCTTTGATTTTTCTACAATTTGAGAATGATATGCCTAGGTATAGTTTTTTGGCATTTGTTCCATTTAATCTTCTGTGAACTTCCTAGATCTGTAGTTTGGCTTCTGACATTTATTTGGGCAAATTCTCAGACATTATTGTTTCAAATATTTCCTCTCTTCTGTTCTCTCTTTCTTTTCCTTTGGTATTCCCAGCGCAC